>NW_026267199.1:1507651-1523566 GCF_000697945.3 Frankliniella occidentalis
CACCCCTTCCCACTCCGGCGAGAGTATCTTGCTCAGCCAATTACGGGACGACACAATAAGAGAAGCCTCTCTACAGAACAGGAGCAGCGGTACGAAAATACACAGCAAAATAATTAACTCAAAACGCACTTCTCTAAAGTTTAGGCGAACAACTCTTAAAGAATAGTAACACTTTGGCGTCCCCAGACCCCAGACCTAGTTAAAGCTATGGTCATGTTTACAGAATACAACTTCTAGATGAATAAGTGAAATGCATCTTCATTGACAGGGAGTCTTCTAGCTAGAAACATGTCAGTGCAGATGCATAACAAAGGACAGAGGGGAAAATGTAAGGAGCATCACTGTGTTGACAAATACGCATTCGTACATCATTGTAGCTAAAACCTCCTAAACACAGGTGTGACAGATGGAAAGCAATAAATGAGTCAAATGTGTAATAATAAATTAAACCAACCAATCTACTTGCGTATTTATTTTTGGTTTTAACCTTATGTTCGTGGCCATGAAAGCTATTTCCCCTCTTAACAGAGATTTGTTTCAAATTCTCACACTGACATCAATTATTTATCACAATATACCTTGTCAAAATGACATTGGTTCTTCCAATATTGACAAAAATTTGACATCACTGAGATACCATTGTGACCATAAATATCAGCGTAAAGTGATGATATAACAAAGATATCAACTTTCACCGAAACATCCCAGTTATTTCAAGATTTTGATAATATTAATGTAAAAGAACATATGTCACAGTGAAAATGTACATTTTGGAAAATAATTTACGACAATGTAACAAGTTGAGACAATTATCTGCTACTGGGGTTATTATTGAGTACTCACCCAGATAGGTTAGTGATTGGGAGTCCCGTTTATCCGGGCACCGCACAGTGCGGCACGAAATTCACATCTGTTGTGATGATGTCTAACAACAAGTCGACATTATGACACGTTTTGAAACACATTTCCAACAAAACGACGCTACACTGCAGCGAACAGAAAACCTAAGTCAGGGCAATGCGCAATGTCAACACTGGGAGGGCGAGGGCGAGCATGGCACGGCACGCAACGGCACGGGCAACGGGCACGGCACGGCACAGCACCCGGCACCCGGAACGAGGCTACTAATTTATTTAAATGTATGAAAAACTCCACACTCAGATATCGAAAAGTTGTGAGTGAAACTTGTCATCTTTCCCTATGTTGCATATTATCAGCTCACACAGGGGGTATCTGTGCAGCTCAGTCAGCCTGTTGTACCCGAGTGGCTCAGAGAGCCACGCTGGTCTGCCTGCCAAGCCGGTGCTCCGCCGGGCCGCTGCAGCCGGGCACAGGGTCGTGCAGTGGACGACGGCGTACAAAGGTAATTACGGGGAGACAATTAGACGTAATGGTTGCCGGCTCCTCTAGGGCCGGGAGAACTCAGGTGAGGTGAAGCTGGCCCTGGGGCGTCCCCTCACACCCACCCCCACCCCCGAAAAGAAATATCACCAATCCAGAAGCGTTGCCGGAACTCTCCGCGACTACGAATCGAATCACGTGACCTCACGCCTTGCAATCGCGCCTAGCGAGAGAGAAACTGAATATCGACTTAGCGTTGAGATTGCCCTCGCTTTGTGCGGACGAAATCAGGGCGACTTGAGACGTCGATTCATTTCTCACAAGAGGGCGGGATACTTTGTCCAGAAAGCCTGTCCTGGCCGGTGGTTCGGGGTGGGGCGTCCTGAGGGTAGCCCGCGCCGTGTGGGCGGGTCACACTCACGCGAATAGACCAGACTGCCATGCAAGGGGACCCGGGCAAGCTTAATGAGCGAGTTATCAATTAAGCAATTAGGGGATCGACCAGGCCATCGATTGACCGTGAACGCTTTGGGAGGCGGCGTCAATCTCTGCCTTGCTCGATAGCTCGAGCGTTGGCTCGCGGCTGTTTGGACCAATCTTGTTCCGTTCGCACTGACCTGACCGAGCGTGTCGCCGCGGGGCTGGGAGAGCCAGGCGAGAGGCCCCAGATAGCCTCTAGAAGGAAAGGGGTGGGGGGGGGGGCTACGCTACTAAGCTTTTTGCCTACTTTCAGGTGCATTGTAGCATTCAGTGCATTTAATCGGTTTGTTGAAATCCTGGCTAGGAAATTGGACCGCTGCTGGATGCGATGGACTTTTGAACCAGTAATACTACCTCCGCCATAGACCCTGTACTTTTAGCAGATGATATTGGTACATAATATTAAATATAAAATTACATGTGTGATTTGCTTATTACTGTACTGAATATATATCGCAAGCGGTATAGGGGGAGCCGGTTGTTCACTTTTTGATTCGTCCGGTTGACTACTCTTTTTTGCTCCTTGATCGTAGCACTCGGTAAAACTACATCCAGGAAAGCATGTTCTTGACCCCCGATTTCTCAAGAACATTTGAATCGCGGCAATGCAGTTTTCATTCACCAATGCAATTTGCATTGAGACAAGACAATGTTCTCAGATCAGCCGAGCACCTTTACTTCACTAAAGAACACGCAATTTTGGGGGTGTAAGACCAGGTCTTGAAATATCAGAAACCATTTTTACCGTGTGCATCGTAGTCTATACCAGGTGGCTGTTTCAAGCCGCGCACTTTCGTAGTTATACTGTACCGCATGCACGCGTGCGGACGGGGTGCCTACTCGCATGGGGCCGTAAGGAACCGTGGGCTCCGAGGATAGGCAAACCCGCTTGCACCCGTGCATGCGGTACAGTATGACTACGAAAGTGCGTGGCGTGAATCAGCCACCTGGTATATTCCGACATTGTTGCTACCCAGCGAGAAATGCTGAATGAAGGCACGTCAGTTTCATGTCAATCTGACGACGTTAAAAACGAAATTTTGATGCAAAAATGTCCCAGTTTTGACGAAGTTTTGACCAATCCACGTCTTGATGTATATTCATTGATAGGTGTTCTTTTCTTTTCTGCTTATACTACCAGGTGCCTGATTCACGCTGCGCATTTCTTAGCTATACTGTACGGCGTACCGTACCGCATACACGGGTGCAGGCGGGTTTGCCTATCCTCGATGCCCAAGGCTCCTTACGGCCCCGTGCGGGTAGGCATCCTGCCCACACGATTGCATGCGGTACGGTATAACAATGAAAGTGCCGCGCGGCGTGTGTGAGCCACCTGGTATACTGTGCCGCACGCGGGAACGTTGGGCGGGCTTGCCTATCGCCCCTGTCCCCTGCCTAACGCATAGCAAAGAGGCAACCCGCTTACATGCTTGAAAGCGGTACAGCATAAGCAGTAATCAATTATTTTTTGTCGAAAAGTAAAACAAAACTGTCAAATCCAGCAACGGCCAAAAAAGCAGCAAAATCCAAAATATTTTGTTGCAGAATAGCAACTAAGTCTCACGAAACGGATTTTGCTCTTTCCGCTCAAATTTTTTTCGTTTGAATCCCATTGTTTTGGGCATTTCACTTCAAATGGTGAAATGAGTCCAAAATCGCCGTCAAAACTGTCCTTTGGATTGTCATGACTGTTATACTGAGCCAGCCAGGATGCGTTACTCATGATATTATAATATTAACAACTGGTAAAAGTTTCATCCAAAACGCAATGTTGTGACTCCAGGACGTAAATTTTTAAAATATGCCCTTTCAAAAACTTGTGTACACTCAGAACCAACACCCTGTATACCCGACGCATTCCAAAAAGGTATTATCAGCAGACGCCAGGGTCTCGACAGCGCTCCCAGTGTCCTCCCCCCCCCCTTCCCCTCACCCGTTGGTATAAAAAATGAATACTATACTCCTAATTCTCAGAATCGCACGGGCGGGCCGGGTACGCCCATGGCCCCATGGCACTCGGTTCAGAGCTCGCCTCTGGTTGGTCAGCATCCCGGCACCTCCACGCTCCCAATTGGTGGCCAACAGCAGGCTCCGCCCCTCGCTCCCCCACTCAGCCCTCTCCCTCTTGGTTACGCGTCCTCTGTTTTCCTCTCTCTCTCTCTCTCTCTCTCTCTCTCTCTCTCTCTTAGACCCTAGCTCGGATCGCTTTACCCATCAGTAAAAACGCGCAACTAGACACTCTTACTTAATATACTTACTACCCCTATACCCTCCACCTCTCCTTCGACTTACTGAGGGCTAAGTAAGGGATCAACAAGGAGTAAGTGACACTGTCCCGAACGTTGTTTTGGACTTCCCCATCTTTTTCCAGTTGCCATATAGTCATCTACACAGTAAATTCTTATTAACCTTTTTGTACGCACTTTCATATAATTTCGTATGTACGTGAGTAGGTACACAGTAATACGGCGCAAGTAGCGTACACTAAAAATCATAACACTATTTTAAGTGCCAGAAATGAAAATCTCGTCGCTTCGATGTTGTGTTGATTCGACCTTCCATGATTTGAATGACAAAAATGCATTTTTTGAGCCACATCGATGTCAATATGATCGCAAAACTGACTCAAAACGAGTGATGTGACTATTGATGTCGCTCCCTCGGGAGTCATGAAATTGTATTCACAACATCAGAGGAGCTCACTCCTCTACTTGCAGTGAATTCGTGTGCTGTTGTGTAGAAATATGATACCCGGTGGGCTGCCTCCACGCCACGCCCTTCGTATAGTTTTGCTGTACCGGATGCACGGGTGCGAGTGGGTTTGCCTATCCTCGCTGCTCACGGCTCCCTGCGGCCCCGTGCGGGTAGGCAGCCCACGCCGCTCGCGTGCATACACGGTACAGTATAACTCTGATAGTGTGAAGTGCAGGCTAAGTCAGCCACCTGGTACTTACATCAACAAAATCATGCATAGTTGAGCATGCTCAGATTCATGCACGTAGTTATTCGACGTAGTTGTTTTGTACATTAGCTTTATGTACATTCTGAGCTGACGATTTGCAAGATCAAACGCAGCCCAAGGAAAATGTGGTTCTCACCGAGACCTCATTGTGACCTCTTTATGACTAACGAGGTCACGATTCTTGCACTTGTGAGGTCACCAGTGAGGTCACAAGTGCAAGAATGGTTACCTCGTAAAGTCCTAAAGAGATCACAAGCCCAGGTACCGTAGCAGAGCTGCTATAAGCGTATATGCGCCTAAAATGCGTGTTTCAGATGGGACATATAATGCGGTTCGAATGCAGTTTGCTTCATTTTCCTACCCTGGGAGGAGGTTTTCGTGATGACGTTTTCCTTTCGAGTGGGTAATGCTCTATAATATCCCTAAATATCTATAGATTCCCTGCGGAATGAGCTTTTAAAATACCCGCTCGCCGCCCCGAAGGACTGTCGCAGAGCCATCTAGCGGCGACCACGTCAACTCGGCCGGCCCCAACGTAGCCTGTGACATGGAGTAGCGCCTTTTAGCATGGGGTATTGCCACTCTTCTCCGCGCTGCTTATGCGGGCCTCAGGGTTGGGGGACCGCCTTATAGAGCGAGTCAAATGAAAAATCAAGAGCGAAAATTCGAGGTAAATCAGTGCACTTTGAAGACGGTGGAAGGTAATTCATGTGGGCTGATAATCGAAGGGGTACGAAGGAAAGCCGTTACTGAACTTCAGACAAGGCGGAAAACTACGGTTTGCGCTTGCGCCTGCGCAGTAGGTGTTTCACGTCAGATGTTTTCTTGTTCATTCGAATCAAAACTTCGCGCCAACTACAAGGCAAGTCGTATGATCCTTTTCCCGGTTCGCGGTTTTAACGCTGTATTTTAGGGGCGTCGTTTCGGGGAAATTCTATTACATTTTCTATTTCAATTCTTGTTAAGGTTGTGTCACAAGCTACTTGTCGGTTTCTCTGTCTCCCGAAATCGAAATGCCAGTCGACCAGGTGCAGTACTCAGACAAGTACTACGACGATACTTACGAATACAGGTTAGTGCTAACTTGCTCAGAGTTACATAGTTGGAGGCTTTCACAGCCCGATGCTTCTACCAACAGCGTACCAATTTAATTCCTATTTCTTATTCTGATTTAAATTGTCCATTGTTTAATTTGTTTTCAGACATGTTATACTTACTAATACCGAGCTTGCTGCTCAAATTCCCAAAACGCACTTGATGAGTGAGACAGAATGGCGAAACTTAGGAGTACAGCAAAGTCCAGGCTGGGTACACTACATGATGCATACTCCAGGTAAAGAGGAATTGTCAGTGTCATTTCTCAGATTTATTTGGTATCTGTGTTGAAATAATTTTGTTAATGAAATTTCAGAACCGCATGTGTTACTCTTCAGGCGTCTTCGTACAGACCTTCCTCCTCCTCCAACTGTCACAGCTGCTGCTAAAGAGACTAGAGGCCTAGGTGTATTTGTAGCGTGACAGATGTTCAATAGAAACATCAGGCATTCACCATTAATGACAACAAAAATTTTCTTTGTGCCATAATTTTGTTAGCTGACTCTCACTTTTTGTAATGTAAGTTTTAGGAGAGCCTTTCAACGTTGAAAATGCCTTCCCTTAGTTTATGCTCTTTACTTTTAGTTTCCTTTGTAATAATCAAATAATTACAAATACAATCATGTTCTTACTTTGTTAGATTGGAGTCCTTGCTTTTTTGGTCTAACTAAACACTCGCCACCTTTCAGCACTATTGACCTTTCAAACAAACCATAATTCTATTATGGTAAGTTAAAATTGTACAAATTAGCGATTTAATGTGCAAGTTGATTTGAACAAACATAAATTGCATGTCCTCTGGTAGTGTGCTATTGCAGGGATTCAGAAAGAAATGGAGAAAATCATAGTCCTGCAATAGCTTGAACATTGACATATTGAATTGTATGACAAAAGGGAGATTTACCCTAAATCATGACAGTAGAGCTCTCAGCCTCACTAACACACTCAGTGAAAGAGGTATGAATGATGTTTTGGCACAATCTTGCACTGACTGCCCAACTGATCAATGGAAACGAGAGGAATATTCAGAATATGGAAAAAACAAGGCAACTGGTTGTTAAAATTCCCAAGCAGGAATGATCCCAACAGACTTCAAATATATGTTCAGGAGGATGGAAAGGTTTGAGTCAGCTGACTAGATGATGACAAAATAATCAAGTAAAACAAAAACTTAGTTATTACGTGCACAGCTCAATTTGATGTCAACATGATTCAAGACTCAAAATTTGTTCCATTCCATCAATCTCCAGCCTACATTACCTTATTTTTAAAATTGCCACACAGCAAAATATAGAAGCCTTATTTAGTAGTACAGAATATGCAGTCTTTATGTTTTCAATTTTTACAAAAGTCTCATTGAATTATACAAAGTCATGAGCTACATACTGCCTGTTTTCATACAAAGAAGTATTAAAATTTTCTTGGTCCCCTTTACAAAAACAGAAGGCTTTTCTACGATAAATTTTAAATTTATCAATGAATTGGTTAAACAAAAGAATCTGTCCAAATCATACTTCTTTTTCAAGAAAAAATTAGTCATCACAATTATTTTGGACACAAAATTATGCAGAAAATTACAAAGTTACATTGTATATGTCCAAATAAAAATTTCACTATGTACTCAAAACTTTGTGTCCGCATCTTACACTTCACATACAATTAGAAAATCAAAAAGAAGCTACAATAACATCTACTACATGAAACAAGAAAACTAACAGCACAACTTTAGTTGGCTGACTGACGTCAAATGTATTCAATGACTTAAAAAGAATAAGTATAAATGTTTGTGCAGAGTTACTATTCTCTCTAAGTAATGGACGGTCACAAAGCAGAACAGCAATTGAAAGAGATGGTAGTCAATCCTACCAGAACCTCTCAACATAAATATTAAATAACAAAATTTGTTACACATAACAAACTGGCCATCAGAACCAAACAGTGTAGTAAGGTAAACCAATCTCTTATTTCTTCTTACACTGCAGACCTAATGTATGGTGGTAATCACATTACTAGAGGATTAACCTTTGGTATATGAAACCCCAGATCTCGCAATTAATACATTCAATTGGTTCAATAGTTACAAAAAACACCAATAAGCAGACCATATGAAAGGATATTGCTGTTCAGTAACTCAGTTTGCATGGTGCCAGCCATGGATGATGAGAGTTCAAATCAATGAATTCACTGAACTACTTTCCACACATGTAAGTGGCTAAAAACAAAATGAAGATGAAAAAAAACCTATTTTTTTATAATGAGCGACATATGTTACAATAAAAAATTACATGTGAAATCACAATGTGTTATTTACGACCTTTACTTAAGTCAGCAGCTTCTGACATAATATTTCGTGACTGTGATGGTACAGAAACCTGTGGGTCTGACAACGCCATTGGGAAGGGTATTCTTATAAATTGTGGTTGTCGTAAAACTGCAGCTGCTGCAGCTTGAGCTGATGATGATGATGATGACGCAGAACTACCTGTAAACCATTCAGAAAAGAGATCAGCCAAAGATACTGATAACAAGAAAACTGTATAATGGCATGAGAACTACCTTACCGTTAGCTTCGTTGTGTGGTTGAAGTTGAATGCCAGGTGGGAGACTCAATATTACACCATTGGGTAGTGAGGGACTTGGAGTAGCATATACCAGGCCTTGAGCAGTTTGGTACATCACTCCTGGGTAAGATGCTGGGTAAGACATAAAAAAACATATTATTTTGTATTGTTTCCAGCAACTATGAGTAAACACTACTATTTTAAAATTCATGAATTTAATAGAGATACTGATGCATTTCTTTGAAAAATGGGGGGAATACGAACTTGAAATGAGAGATGCCGATGATGTCAGTGGGGAAGAAGTGGACGTTGATGTTTGTTGGTGGGCTTCAGGAGCGCTAGCTGGAGTCAGTGAGGTACCACCTCCACCTTTCTGCAGAACATTTTTTATACCTGCCAAGGAAAGTAAACCTTTAAAAAAGTAAAGTAACCAAATGACAATATATTGTATTCTACAGGAAGTGAAGTGTTCGAGTGAAGTATGACTCTATAATATCGTGAAACCAAGAGCAGCTCAGCAGTGCCTCCAAAAGGGGAGGCTGTTGCGGGCTTCCTTTTTTTTTTTCGCCTATGCTTTAACATGGGCGGAGGAGGAAGTAGCCCACACGAACCTGCAACTTTGGAGGCACTGCAGCTCAGCCCCGGAATATTAGTGTGTCTCTGGCCCCAACGCTGAGAAGACGCGCCGCGAGGCATAGAAGCCCGTCGACCAGTCAGGCCGGATGGGTTGCCTACGCCCCAGGCGCTCCATGGCCCCAGCCCAACAGGCCCACTCACACCCGGCGATGCGGAGCGCGAGGACTTGCTTACTGTACCGGGTGATTCAGAGAAGGCGCAGGTGGTGGTGGTGGCGGCTTTGCCTGGGCCTTTGGTGTCTCACAGGCACAGCCAGTAGGCAAACCCATCGCCCTCTCCCCGAATCACCCGGTACTGTCTCAAATTACCAGCGCATGCAAGCGTCCAGTGTTGCCGAGAAGTGTAAGCAAAAAGTACACAATTTCAAAAATATAGTAAATTATAATAACGCCCGTAGTTCAATGGAAAACGATATTTCTGCAAAGTCATACAAAAATAGCATTTTTAAAAAAAATGGAAAACAATACTCATGTAAAGCCACAAGTGTGGCATTTTTGAGCCAAATTAGTTTGTTTTTCATGAGAAATGTTGACAGGCGCTAGGCCTAGGCAGTGCACCACCGGGGCAAAGGGGTCAACTTACCTGCCCGGATCATGTCCGGGAGAGTGAACTTGGGCTTGGGCTCGGGGCTGAGGGCGCGCGGAGACTCTCCGCCGGACGACTCGCCACCGCTCATGTCGCCATCGTCCACGGACCTCGGGGACGGCATGGTATCGTCAGACTCCTGAAACAACGAACATGGAAAATATTGTACAAGCTATGCAGATATTTGGCATTTAGGAAAGAATACCAAGGTGAAAGGGAGGGGGACAATGGGGGAGATAGTTTCTGATTGTGGCAGCAACCAGGGCGTCGTAACGTAACGTAACGCGTAACGGAAACGCACTAAACCGAAGATAAAATTTCCGTTTAAAAGCGTTTTTGAAGCGTTTTCATCTTTCTGCGAGCATAATAAATGAGAATACGTTTGAATATTTCCGAAAACGCTTCAATAACACATTAAAATTGCAATTTTAATTGCGGTTTTATGCGTTTTCGTTACGCGTTCCGTTACGACACCCTGCCAGCCACTTGTTTTGGCCTATAGGTTTTGTCCAGCAAGACCAGTTCATTAAAGGCAGTAAGAAGTCCCGCCGTGCCAGTTCGATTTGCAAAGAAATAGTACTTTGGTCAAGATAGAAACATTCCCTCCCGCAGTCTCTGATTGGCCAAGGCGGGCGTCAGGATGGGAGGCCGGCCCCGGCTCCAGGAGCCTAACTTCAGGACGGAGGCTCCTCCCATCTCCACAGTAATTAGGCCGCCTAGCCCTAGGCCCGCTCTCTGGCTGTGGCTAACGGCCGCCGGCAGTCGAGACTCCAGCCGGAGAGCTGGCAGCACCTCAGCACCTCTTCAGGCTTAGGTCGGGCTCACGTCACGCCTTGCAGGGCAAGGGCTGCAAGTTACAGGAAGCTACAGAGAAAACTAGCCTCGGAGCAAGGTTTAGGTTAAGCACTTGCAGCATGGACTGGAAATTCCAGGAGTAGAGTCTTGGGATATATCTTACTTCAGTTCTAGGGCCCCGCAGCAGCGAGAGCAAGGGTCATGGACACGACAACCGATATACCGGCTCCAAAACAAGCTCCCGGAACACCTGTACAGCTCTAGGAGCAGGCGTTCTCACACAGATCCCGGCCTGGAGCCCCCGGGAGCCATCCGGCTCCAGCACTGAGAAAATTTTTTAGTCCTGGGCATTGGACTTTTTGTCCCCAGACCGAAAGTTTTTGACGCACTAAACAATTTGCTCTAAGGACAAAAGTTTTGTTGCCTAGCCTCACATGTTCATTGCCTGCCACCAAAGTTTCTGATCGCGGGAACTAAATGTTTAGTGCTGGGACCAAAATAGGACGCAATAGACAACTGTATAGTCCTAGGGGAGAAAATTTTTTCTCAGTGAGTCCTGGAACACACGTCTACGGGCTCCAGGGGCAGGCCGACCAGCGGCAAGGCACTAACGGCCGGGAATTAAATTTTTCCAGCAGCTTCTTTGTTGCTGACATTCTTGCGATAGTTGCGGAGGGTCAGGACCGGTACCGATAAGGGCAGCGCTGCTCGACTGACCGGCCGGGGCTGACCGGCCCGGCCGGGGACACTCTGTTCACACACAGCTGTGAGCGGAATAGCAATGCGCGTCCCCGCGGGCCCGGGCCGGGCCGCGCTGCCGCGGGGTACCGCGGGATACCGAGGGGTAGCAGCGTCAGTTTTCAACAAGATTACCCAGAAATACTGCCAGCATCGAAGAGCGCAATGAGAAGCGGTCTATAATTGTGACTATGATGCTAAAAGTACGTAAAAGTACGAGGCGAAAGGAAGAAGTACGCACTCGTTCGTAAGTCCCCCAAATTCCCATAAACATTTTTTGGGGGGTGGGGGTGGGAGAGGGTTATTTCGATGAGTCTTGTGGGACAAACATGAGAGTGACATTATGGCTCCCCGCCCCTCGGTGTCATGTGTCGTACAAATGATTAAACAGCGAAAAGCAAGTAAGGATGTTTTCATGACGTAGCTTCGTATCCAGGACGCAACAGCGGAAAGGCCACAGTGAAAGGTTTCAGGTAAACTGAAAACAGTTTTCGTGATTTTCCAAAAACATGTTACGTAATCATTTGTAAAAACAAATTACGAAAATATTTATTAAGTATCAATTTAGGATACATTTCGTAAGGTTACAAATATATTTCATAACAAACGCACATTTTTTAGCAATAAAGCAAGCTTGATCCCATTACTGCTTTTTATCGCAATTTAGTTTACGATGAAAATCAGTAATCATGCCGTTTTAGCACCTTAAGTCCCAGGGTGGGGGGGGGGGGGGGGAGTCGCAATCACAGCTTATTGTAGCCATACGTATGGCCATGTCAACGGAATAGCGTGGGAATCGCAAACCATCTATTGTTCTCGCACATTTTTGGTTGAAGGTATCACAAAACCAGCCTCAGTGAGCTTGCGAGAAGTACGTGGGTCTGGCTGGCCCGGCTCGGCCCGCCTCGCCCCACCCCGCCCCGCCCGCGCACCGAGCCCGCTGGCGCCGGCGGTGTCGCGCGCAAGTGACAGCCGTCCATCACCGCGCCGGCATCAAAAAACAATCATCCAATCATCATTGTCCGTCGGGAATCGATAATATGCCGACAAATATCGTCGATCGATCGATCGATCGATATAAACAGGCTTGAAGGTAGAAGCTGTACAGAATCCCGGTGCACGGTTCATTCGCTTCCACGCTTTCAATAGAAAACGACAATTTTGTGTCAAGCGAAAGATGTTCTTGGTTTTACTGGTCGTAGTAACAGTACACACTGTAAAATGCTTGCAAACTATATTTTTTGCAACGTTGCAAAGAATTTGTGAGCATTGTCTTGCAAAGAATTAGCTCGTATTGCAAAGAAGTTCTTTGCAAGCTGGCAGAATCCTTGCAAACAATGTGTTTGCATTGCAAAGAAATTGTTTGTAAGCTTGCGAAGAACTAGTTCGTATTACGATGCTTGAAAATTCTTTGCAAGCTGCAAAGAAAATAGTTTGCAATACGAACCTGTTCTTTGCAAGCATTTTGCAGTGCAGGAAAAGGTACACCAAAGTGTCAAAGGTTGCTCACCAGGAGGCGTGCAGTTGCGCAGACGTTTGCGAAGTGTGTAAGGTTATTTGCAATTTGAAAAGCACACAAGCACACCACTTGGTGAGCAACTTTCTCCGTTTTCTTCGGTTTTCTTACACCTGTGGGGTGGTGGGGAGATTTACCGTGGGCGAATCGGGAGCAACTCTGAAGAGACCCTGAAAATATGAAGACTCTAGCTCATCTCTCTTTTAGACAGACAAACACCAGATCATTTGCGTAAGCCCGTTTCATCAATAGATTTTCCCAAGCCAGGGGCGGGGTGGTTAAATTTTAAAAAATGATACACACAACTCGTTAGTCGCTATTTTAACTCGTTGATGATCCATTTCACTGTAAGAAGAAAGGCAGTTGGAGATTTCCGGTAATTTCTCCGAAATTAAAAATAGTAATTATTGAATACTGTGTGCTGGTGCTGGTACAGTACAGTACTGCAAGCAGACGCGACTCTTTCTTCAAAGAAACAAAGTGCAGAGCCATAAAAAGGTAAAGCGTGCGTGCGGTAGGTATAAGGAGCAGGGATGTGGAAAGCTAAAGAATATATGCGTCTCACTGACAAACTGCTTTCATAGAAATAGAGAACTCGTCACAGCGGTTGCTGTGGGTCATCATAAAAAAGATTGCAAGTAGAATACACACTTTAACGGCCAGGGACTATTTTTGTAAGTAGACAAGATGTGCACTCCTAGGTCAAACACCAATTTGTATTTACGTTACATACAAGGCAATGCATTTACCTAGCCCAGGAACAACTTGTCCCTAAATACCAATCTGTATCTGATTAAGGTGTGCGCAAAGACATGTCTGTCGATGTGCACATCGACACATCTAACCTCGGTACAAAAATTGTCCCTAATTATGCAGGCGCCGGGCTGACTTTTACCTCGATTTTCATGGTGTTAGAAGGTAGTACAAAAATTCTGGCAAGATCATATTCGGAAAGTAATAATTCCTCCGAACAGAATGGATTGCTTTGCGTCGGGATCGGACAAAATTGGGCGGTGGAAACGTCATGCACGCCCCACCCCACATCGCTTTGGAATTGCGCCTCAGTTTGTTGGTACAAATTCTAATAATGTGACAGGGTGAGAGTACTAACTGAGTACTAATTCCTGGCGAGTGAGTAGTACAAATTCCCTCCGCCATTGGGTAGCGCGCGCTTGACGGAACTCTCAAAGCACTCAAAGCAAGCTCGAACAACGAAGCGCCTTCAGGGTAGGCCAACCCGCCATTCAAGAGTGGCTGGCCGGGTTGCCTACGCTAAGGTTCGCAGGGGCTTCTGGCTGTTCCAAGCCAGAGTCCAGCAGATATCCCTGTTCCATGCCAGTCTCTTTAAAACGCCCTTTTAAAACTAGGCATTGTTATAGACAAAGAGGCTGATCCCTGGTCGCGGAAGCGATGTGCGTTTCCGTTGTTTTGTGATTTTGTTATGTTGACAATTAATTATCATGGGGAAGTAATTATCAACTTCTTTCCTCCTTAGTTTTTTTTTGTACCTATTTTGCCCATTTACTCGACGCCGCTCCTCGCGCGTACGAAATATACCTCAGTTCTACGATGCCGTTCTCATGCGCAGGCTTGCTAACGCACGGACTGCAACATGAGGCGTTTTAGAAGCAAGCGCTCATTTTAACTTTGGCCTCAGTTATCTTTCAAAGGATAATAATTGCTCGGCAATTAGTTTCGCAGCAATTTTTGTTGTACTCACATCAGAACAACATATCTCTGACTCACATTAACCCTGTAAACTTTACCATTGGGAAGGTTGGATCCCCATAAGTTGGGCCGTGATCTCCCAAACTCCTGGGGGCTACTCGACTACTCGACTCGATTGTTAAGGCTTCGCCTCTTATTTTTATTCAGATTCTTTATTTCTTATTGCTTTAAGGCTCAGCCAATAAACCTGAAGAAATCCGAGCAGTATTATTACGCAACACAGGACGAATATTTGCCGACACTTCGAGCTGCTATGTCATCATTAATATGTGCCGCTTTACGTTTTCTCAGGGCCCTGTTGACTTCATCCCGAAACGGAAATATTGGAAGTCAGTTAGTTTGAGTTCCCAGCTAATAACAGCGGTGGCTAGCAGACAGGGCGGCGCGGCATGGCGCGCGGCGGGCTACAAAGTGGAGCGGACAGAGCGGATGGAGAGGAGCCCGCTGGTTCCCACCGCCCTCCGCTACGCGTCCTCGCCCGCGAGTCAGAGGGAAGGAGAAAGAACGGGGAGGGAGGGCGAGGGAGAGGGGAAGACGGGGGTGGGGGTGCTCAGCTGCGGATCTCGCCACGTCTTGAGTGAGACGGCAACAGTTTCCCCCCAGAGGCGTCCCGCGAATAAGGATGTGGCATGATGATGTGATCGTGTAATGTGGTTCGGACGTCTGGACGGCTCCGCTCGCCCCGCCAGGCCCCGCCCCGCCCGGCCGGGACACGCCCCCTGGATGCGCCGGGGACATAATCAAACCAATTTAGGTAAAGCGGCGATGAAAACATCCGTCGGACCAAGGTCGTCATCGGCGCGCTCTGATTGGCATCAGACACCCCCGTGTGCTCTTGGGACCCCGGAACGACGACCGTGGAGGCCGCGGATATTCCTTTAGGGCCGCCGACGATGAGTATCGCACACAGCAACTGGCTTTGCGTCTTTTATTTTCACGCAAAGCTAAAAAATCAATTGTTTTGCACACTTTTCGGTGTTGATAGAACACTTTTTTTAGTATCAAACGTCTACACGCCATGATGCAGTTTGGCCCACAATTCTTTTTCAAAACGAAACGAAGGTTTAACTTGGAACGAACGTTTGCACAGAAACATACAAAAACATACAAAGACAGTAAGCGTGGAGTGTAGTGCGCCCAAAATCAGAAGCCAGCCGTCGCGGTTGTTCTCCGCAGGGGATGGTATTGCTTGATGCCTCCCTGTTGTAGGGTGACAAACCTACCGAAAATAGGGTTGTCAGGTTGTCCCGCTTCAGGGAAGACCAGCGTCAGGACGTCACATCTGCTGAGCCTCCAGGCAGCGCAGCCCTTGACAATGATATCTTCAGAGGCCCCTGCTTTCTTAGGGTGGCCGCTAAGAGGCAGAGGCTATTAGCCATCGAGGTCCATCGTCCACTGTCCTAATATGGCGGGAAGATGGGCCGGCGGAGGCGGCGGACCGCGAGGCAAAGGAGCCGTTCACACGCCTCTACCCCCCC
>NW_026267199.1:1523627-1531618 GCF_000697945.3 Frankliniella occidentalis
CTACTGTGAAAAGTGCAAACACTACAAAATTAACGTATGGGTTTCATAAAAGTGACATTTTAACCGAGTAATATAAATCTGTCTGGACACTGGTAAAACAAAAAAAAAACGTTGCACTATTTTGTACATTACACGGCGCAAGAAGACGCCTGAATTGTACTCTTCGTAGTGAGCAAAAATATAGAACATTAGTTCACCATAACTTCGTGAAATATTTAATGTTTGGTCACCAATTAAGTATAGTTCAGTGCGGCGTCATAAGTCTTAAAACTTTAATAATTGTGTTCTAGAAAATCCACTGCAAATGTCAGATATCTCCCCAAAAATCTCGCTCTTCAAAATTATTTTTCTCAATCTATTTAAGCATAATTTACTGTCCACACCTCGGTCCACACCCAATAAATTGGGGCCCCTCACTACAATTGGGCCAGGTCAGGAAAATCTCACTCAATTAGGGTGATAATTCAGAGCATAAGACTAATAGAATGTTTAAAAAGTCTAACTGATTTTTCTTTTGCGTATCAGAAGATGCATTAAATCTTGATGAAATGCAGTTTTGTATGCTTCGAATGACAAATTTGCGTCCCTCATGGACAAAACAGAAATTTGTCAGGTATGAGAGTACAAATTTGTCACTGGCCAGATTCAGAATGCCAGTATCGCAAAACCAGCCTCAGTGGAACTGTGTGTTTGTGTGCGAGACGGACGGAGGCAGATAGAAAGGGAGGAAGTGAACCGGCGAAAAGCAACAAAACGAAACGCTTCTCGCGCTTGATGTCCAGCGCGCCCCGGCCCAGTCGCCCCACGAGTCCTTTTCGGGAAGTCATTTCATGATGGGAGTATAAGGTGGCGGTTTTGCGGTCGGTCGGCGCGGCGGCGCTTCACAGCGTGTCGCGCGCGCTGCCCGCCGCATCCTGCCGACAGCAAACGTGCGACTCACACACTTCAGACGCACACACTAGGGAGGGACGATTTTGTACGTAGGTTAGATTTGTCCCAGTGCATATCTTAATCGGACACAAAATTCCACCGACATCATGGTTATTCAAGGAATGTGACGTCACATTCGTTTCAATGTGAAACGTGCCACATTCATTTGAATATTGTATTACATTCATTTAAACGTGTCTTCAGGTGAATTGATGCTCTTATGGCGCCAGACTTTGCCGATTCGCGTTTGAACGAATATGACACAACATTCAAACGAACGTGACACGATTCACATAGAAACGAATGTGACGTCACATTCCTTGAATAACAGTGGCACTGTTAAAATCTGAAAGCGATTTTCACCGTAAGCTACAGTGATGCAGGCTTTCACTGTATCTTACGGTGAAAATCACCGTAAGATTTTAACAGTGTGTATGACATTCAAATTAAAGAATTTATACCCAGCCTAGGTAGAACTTGTGTTGTTCCTCCTCATTTAGAGTTCTAGTGCGCGACAGGAGAAGACAAAGTTGTCATTCAGTCGGTTTTTTTTTTAATGCCGAGGGAAAACTCCTCAGATTTTGAGGTCTTCTCAAAAATTGAGGGAGATTTCACATTTTTTGAGATCACAAAATCTGATTAGTTTTCCCTCAAACATGGGAGTTCCTCAAAGTTTTCCCTTCTCCCTGAAAAACTAAGACATTGTTTTTACCGTGTGTGCGATTCCGTGCACGCTCACCAAATTACACTCAACATACTGCAACGAATTTTCGACGTCCTTCTGGCCGGTTAATTTTTATGTCAAGACATGGAGCCAATGGACATAACTATTCAATTAGGAATCGTCCATCAGGTACGTCCATTTTACTCAAATTCATTCGGGAAATTGCAGGAGCTCGGCGCCTGCGAGAATCAGTACATGCAGTACCCTGCAGTACATGTATGCACTGCAAAGAAGATGTTGCCTACCTACCAGGCGCTGAGAACTACTTGCATCCCGGGTGGAAGGATCTTCACTTACTCTCTAGGATGTTTCTGTGTTTTAAATGTACCAATAACAGTAGTTAAACATGTGAAAAAGGAGAGAGTAAAGTGTGTTTAAACCAGAATTAAACTGAAGAATTTTGCAGTATTAGTGATGTCTAAGTATAGAATTTACTACTTTTAGTACGGAAAAACTTTAGAAAAACTACTGATTTTTCGGACTACTATAGTTTATCTACAGTTTATTTCTAGTTTTATCTGACGAAACGCTGTAGTAGCAAATATTCAAAAAGTATAGTGTTAAAAATGTTGTTCATTTTTTTTTCTTTTGAACTTTTTTTTTATTTACCTGATTAGCTTCTTACCATGTATTATATTTCATATTAGTTATTACACTTTACCTTACGAACGTTGAAGTCGAAGCCCGGACGCTGACTGGAGTTGAACCTCGGACTTTGGAGCTGGGATCCCGACACGCTGACCACTGAGCCACTGCGACGCCATAGCTCTGATGCCTCAGTATCGTGGTGTCATGCCGAGGGTCTCAGCCCGCCCAGCTACAGGTCCAACTACAGTTTAACTACAGTTTCTTTGTCATTCAACTGTAGCAACTACTGGGTTCCGTAGTTTTGCGCGTATTTTCCCCTTGTTCCATCCATCTCATGAATAACTAAACTTTGTAATGAAATGAAGTATGTGCAACTGGCGTGCGCGTGCAAGTGCTCAACACAAGGTTGTGCACTCTTAAGTGTTCGACTGCATATTTGAATACTAAAAGTGTTTAACATTAAAGTTAAACACTTTCGCTTTGGATACGTTAAAATGTTCAAATTTTCTGTTGAATACTTCTTGGAAGTTTACAAATTCCCAGTCAAACACCTAATACCTTGCACCATGTTGAACACTACCCGAGACACTACCAAGCATGGCAGTTGCACACTTTTGTTTTCAGAAAGAACCTGGATCCTTAACAGTAGATTTTTCAAATCCCAAACGTATAACGGAACCCACACAACGCTAAAGTAATCTAATGTGAAAATAACAAGTAAATTCACCAAATTTTAGTCTAGCATTATAAAGTTCTCACCTATACTTCTCGTGTTCATATATGTTAATGTAATCAACAATTTCAACTGTGAGTAGTACCTTAGGTCTTAACATAAGTACACTTAGCAGTGGAAAGTATAGCTATACTGTAAAAATAGTAACACACTGACAGCGCAGAATTACTCGTCCCGATATCTCTGTTTAGAATGTTATTCCAGCGTATTAACTGTGTAATTTAGAATACACTTTTACTCAGTAGTTAAACAACGGATGGATACTTGTTTGTATAATGTCTTTTAACTAAACTCGCAAGTGCAAATTGGAACTTTAGTATGTAACAACATAAAAAGTGCAGTCTGACTGCAGACTAACTGTTTACAAAAGCCCAATACTGCAGTCGTGAATAAACTACAGAAATTACCGACTTTTTTCTTCAGTTTAAATGGAGTTTGTTGTCTTCAGATTCAACACTACAGTTTAAACTATAGTCTAAGTGAAGATCCTTCCACCCGGGATTGGCTGAACCTGGCCTGGCAGGTTCGTAACTGCAAATGACAAACGTACTTTAGATAATCCCTCAGTTCCCACAGAGAAGAAGAGGAAAGAGGTCTTCACCGGCATGTGTGTGAACGTCGCACACTAGGGTGTGAAAACGACATGTGGAGGCACAAAGTGCGTGAAAAGAAAATTTTAAGAGGAAATTTAAATTCTTACTTTTTAAGTGTACGAGATATTGTTGTGCGTTTATGGAAATTCGTAAAACAGATACTGCACGTTCTTTTACAGATTGGTTATGGTGAAAACGCTAAGAATAGATATGGTTTTGTCTGAGCAGAGCGCCGCAGACATAATTTTTGAAAACTGCGCGCCGACGATCGGCTCTTGTTATGACGAGTCAACTTTGTGGCCTATATAGCTCAATTCGAGGGGGGTATAACTCTAGTGGCAGGGAACGCTAATTTCGACTAATTTGTACCAGTTCCACTAGTTCACCGCTAAGTTAGAACGATTTCTATTGATTTTGATTACTTTTCATCTTGATAATTCCCTGGCAGGTGTATACATATTCCCGATGTTGATGTTGTTGCACCACCGGCTCAATTAGTGATCTTACTATCAAGCCTGTGTCCTGTGTTTCAAATTGTAAAACAAAGTCCTTCTTTGGATTCAAATGGTACTTTTGATTGACATATAAAGTGTACCACGCAGTTACATCTACATGCAGGCCAAAGTAACCGTACAAAACCAGCAAAAAGGATGAGAAAGAAGCCGCTACAACGGCTTCCGTCATATACATGATGAGCCACCGATTGCAGGTGATTTCCGGGGCCGCATCCGAACAAGCGGTGTCCATCCGGGGCGGGGCACTGCGGAGCAGCGCTGGGGCTTAATTCGTTTCATTCAGTCGGGCTCCGGCCCGTTTACAAACTCATTCACATCCCTTCTCTCCATTCATTAAGACCTGAGGTACTGACGCCGCGCCGCTTCCTCCCCGGGGCCGCATGGGAGCCAAGTCGGGCCGAGCAGAGTCGAGCGCCGCAGGGCGGACTAGTGTGGTAAGCCACCGGGACCAGTCCGCTGCCACCGCAGCAGGGGACCGCCACGCCGACCATCCACAAAAATTATAATTAATACGAGAGAGAAAGGGGAAAGATGGAGTGGGGGGGGCTGAGGGATGAAGTTCTCTCTATGAGCAACCTAGAACGACATGGGATGAGTGTGCAGGCTGAAACAGAGCACGCATGAAAGGGGAATGGACGCTCTTCACTTTATGGCAAATTTTGGAGGTTTGTCAAGACAAAGGGTAACCCTCTTTGCGAACAAAGAGTAATAAAATCAGAAGAGTTTTCTGATCATTTTAGTCAGATTTTAGTGTTTCATCTATCACTCACAATGGCCTTGACAATTAATTCCCATCACATTTGCTAGATGCGTCTGTTTGTTTTGCCTAGCTGAATATAAAACTGTTAGAAAACTCTTACGAATTTACTGAATTTTGTTTACCATGAGGGCAAGAAAAGCCTCCACTAACTTCCGAGCAGGTGCCTGCCTACCAAAAAAAGTCAGATTTATTTTGGGACGCGCATGGGAGCGATACGACCGCCTATGGTGGTTCGGGCCCGTGGCACGTGTCGACTACGCCACTTATAGACCACTGTGACGAGGCCTTCAACACACGGAAAAAATCCTCAGCTGCCCTAGCTAAATGTTAGCTGTCCAGGCAGTAGCTAAATTTTAAGCTGTTGGAGCTTATTTTTTGCTGTGGTAGTTAAATAATAGTTGCAGGAACTAATGCTTCCGTATAACAGCTTATCCTGCGTGATCTGGTTTGGATGACGCAATTAGCTCTCTCAACTAATGTGTGCCTACCGCAGCAAATGTTTAGCTGTCAGAGCTGAAAAGGTTAATTAGTGCCTGGGCAGCCAACATATAAGCTATCACAGCTAATCATTAGCTTGTGGAACTTACGTTTTTTTTTCCGTGCATGTGCAAAGGAAGAAATTTAAGTTGGGCACTGTAAAACACCATTGTTGGTTGTTCCGCGAAAATTTTCCGTGAGGAATGTTGTAAAATTACGGTTTTAAATAGTGAATTTACAAATACATTTTGACACTATGTAAACGTTGTTGGTGAATAGTAAATCACAAAAATTTATTGTAAATTAACATTGTTAATATTTTTTTAAACTTGAAAATGTATTGACAGTCAACATATTAATTCCCGGTCACCTGCTCTGAAAATGCAAGAGTACACTGTAAATCCGGGGGGCGTCCAGCAGGTAGGCGACAAAGTCGCCTGACCCGCAAAACTAGGCGACTTATGTCGCCTATCTGCTGGACACTTTCTGTTCTTCCGGGTAATTGCATTGTATGAGTCCTTAGGCATTCCACCTATTGCGCCCATGCATTTACCCGGAAAACCAGAAAGTGTCCAGCAGATAGGCGACATAAGTCGCCTAGTTTTGCGGGTCAGGCGACTTATGTCGCCTACCTGCTGGACACCCCGGATTTACAGTGTAGGACACGTTGTCCTACCCTTACAACAATAGGTATAAACACACTGTACACGTAAGGCTGCCCACTGCCCTAGCCTTCCATTTTCAGATTGGGAAGCATTTAGATCGTCGTACGTCAAGCACACACACACACACTCACACGCATGGTTTAAACAGAGAAAGTTAAAGCACACGCAGTGCGCACGGCGGTGTTATGGAGGGGACAGAAAGGGGGGGGGGGTCTACCCGGACTTATTAAGACTACGCTAACATTTCGGCACCGACCGCTAACGGATAACGGCGTGCTATTATTCGAGGGTGCTGCTGCCAAAGGAAATAAAATAAGGACGAAAGGGAGGAGAGGTGAGGGGAGAGGGGAGAGCGTGGGCGGAAACGAAAGGGATGTCGTACGCGCAAAGTGCGCGGGGTCCGGATGTCACGTGGGAAGGCAACGGCAAGACAGCGCGCCAACGGGAAGCGTCAGCGCCGCCTAGCGCCCTCAGGAGGGGGAAGGGGGAGTCCACAGGCTTCCGACCGGCAGTCACATCTGCGGAGCAACGGTGCCACACAAATGACTAAACGCAGGAGTGTTGCAGTGCATACAGCACACGTCCACATTACCAAGTCTGGATCAGCCCGACGGGACCGCAACACAACCAAAATTCGTACCCAGATTGCATGATTGCGCCGAATTTTACTCTATTTATTTTAAATATGCATTTGTTAGCACATCTTCACGTAATGCAACACTGAAAAATATCGTACTAAATTTACAAAATTTTTGTAAACTCGTATAATAATTTAAGTTGTAAATTTACGAGAGCACATTTTTTACTCGCCAGTGGATTTTAAGTCGGTACGATCTGCATGTATTTTTACAATAACAAATTGTAATCTTGCAACTTGCGTCAAGGAAAATTTTTCTTGCTGCGAATGGCAAATTTGCGTTTTTCTTCAGGACAAAACAAACATTTTGGCCATTGAGAGAATACAAATAGTTTCACTAGCAAGATTCAGAATTGACCGTTATGATCATACCAAGTCCAGCCTTCACAAGCTCGCTTAGCGCCTGGAAGTATGCAACATCTCGCTTACAGTGCATGCATGTATTGCAGGGTGGCCTACCGCTGGTTTCGCAGGCGCCGAGCTGCCCTAATTTACTTCTCCGCCTGGCCGTTGCACTGTAAAAAATATGTTTGAATGCGCACGATATATTGTGTGATTTGCCATTACAAAACGAATCGTACATGTACAACCTCCCACTCTTGCTCGATATTCGACTCCAAGTCGATAGGGTACGCACTGCTTGTAAGTTTTACGATTTCAAATTGTTCTTGTACGACATATTCGATTGAAAATTTTCTGCACCCGGTACGATAATTTTTCACATTGTGATGAACTTTGGGACCCATCATTTAAATACTGTTTATTATTAATTAAGTTTTTATTGTTGTTGTTGTGTTGTTTTTATTGTTGTAAATTATTAATTAAATAAATTAGTATAAATACTGAAGCGTAGAAAACCTGTGTAAAATACAATGTAACCCAATTTGAGATCAATAAAACCATTTCGAAACTAAACCGAACGAATCTGCGAAAAATGGATATACTTTCTGGACAATCCCTGAAACACGCGGGGACACGGCAGACAAAAAGAGAGGGGAAGGGGTGTAAGGCGTCTAGGTGGACGCCAGCTGCGCGCTGCAGTCAGCGCTGCGAAGACATAGGCCGGGCCGCGCAGTTTAGGCCAGAAATAGAATTTACTTGTAGGAGGCGGGGGCGAGGCGCCTGGTAAGGCGAAACGCCGTGGGGGGAGGGTGCGTATTTTAGGAACGCAAAAGGCCCATAGTAAAAGCCACAGACGGGCTAACTTTTATCATATCTTTTCGAGAACCGGAATGTGATAAATTATGTCATTCTGATGTAGATCGATCAAGGCAAAATCGACACGACATCGCTTCGCGTTTGTTCCTCAAATCGAGGATTCGATACCTTAGACTAAAAGGCACGCAGCTCATCCGCGCGTTTCGAAGGG
>NW_026267199.1:1534486-1534997 GCF_000697945.3 Frankliniella occidentalis
GAGAGAGGGAGGGAGAGAGGGAGGGAGAGAGGGAGAGAGGGAGGGAGAGGAAGCGAGGGAGGGAGTCGGTCAGCCGTCGAATGGTACTGCGAACAGGTCGATCACAGACTTGCTTGTGAGGTGAGGAAAACTACTGTTGGACGTTTTGCGTCCGCACAGTAAAACGTAGAGTGACCTTCTTTCCCGAATAGAGCGATTTTTGCGAAATGACTCAACACGAGTCTTTTTTGTAACAGAAAATGTCGCAGAAACGACTCTAAACGAGCGAGGTTTGCGAAAATGACTTAAAATGAGTCGTATTCGTAACCAAAGATGTCGCGAAAAGTTACTCCAAACTCCAAACGAGCGATGAAATTAATATCGCTCCCCCAAGAGTCATCAAATTGGATTCACATCATCGCTCTATTTGGATCGTATTTCGACGGGTCCTACGAGAAAGATACGATCTCGCCGCGCCGATCCAGACAAGTTCGATCTCGCTGCGCCAAACCAGAAAAGTACGATCTCGCTG
>NW_026267199.1:1535412-1539202 GCF_000697945.3 Frankliniella occidentalis
TCGAAAGACACGCAGTTTACCGCTATAGAGATAGGAACTGCGTGTCTTTCGAAACGCGCGGCTGAACTGCGTGTCTTTCGAAACGGGCGGCTGAACTGCGTGCCCTTCGAAACGCGCGGATGAGCTGCGTGCTTTTTAGTCTAAGGTATCGGATTGTTATGATTAGTCGTCGATTTGGCATTTGGCATCAAGTTATTTTTATTATGCAGCCCACTTTGAGTATATTTTGCAGCAGAATGTTCAATATGAACATCGAACTGTGCACGGTAAAAACAATCTCATTTTTAGAGGAAAAAGGGAAAACTTTGAGGAACTCTCATGTTTGTGGAGAGGGGGATTATCAAAAACGATTTGAAGGAAAAGATTGCGTTCAGGATGGTGAAAAGATAGTTCATTTAGTTTGAAATCTGGAGACTGATCACAAGACTATGAAAGTAATCGCACCTGTATTTTTTCTATTTTTATTTTGGGGTAATTTGATAAACCTTTCCGAGAAAACTTCTAAACTTATTATCCAATTTCATTGTTTTTTTTGTGTGTGTTTTTTTTTTGGAAACGTTCTGTATACAAAATCAATGCCCATCCCACTGAAATCCGTAGATGGTTTTCCTTAGACCATGACAATTTGTTTGAGACTGGAAAGCGGCAAAATACGTAACGCGTTCGGTAGGATAAGGCGTCAGGTGTCGTCTGTTGTCATCGGCCCCAGTCCCAGGTAGAACATGGCCGCTTTGTTTGGAAATAGTAATAAAATAGTAAATGAATAATATGATGATAACACTGATTAAGCCTGCAGGCCCAGCAGGTAGCAGCGCTCAGCTAGAGCGGCGCGCCCGGTGGGCTGGCAGCGCAGGGCTGGCGCCGACCAGCTGGATCGCTCGCACAATACGCAGCAAATCAGAGGCAGGCCGGCCAACGCAGCCCTGATAGCAGTAAAGCCAGAGTGCCTTACTGCGCCCGCTAATGATGTCCCCAAGCACTGCCTTTAAGCATTGTCTGAATCAAGTCGTCATATAATATATGCATTCCGCAAAACAACTACATTTCCTGCTTTCTGCAGCTGGGCGAATGGCGTACCCTTCAATACACACGTTTTAGTTTCCTAATAAGCACAATAATATGGGATATTGATTTTCTTCCAAATAAATTTTCCTGCGCAATTGCCATAGTACAATAAAATATCGGAACACATAATTATCCAATTATATGCTACTAATATGGTCATCAAATTTTGTAAAGATATGATTGTCCTGTCGATGTGCCACGTGTTATTAAACTCTAATCAAGTATTTTAAGTTTAAATTCCTTCTCTTCAACAATTTTAACAATTGTAGGAGCAGTCAAACAAAGTTCCAGAGAGATGGGAACAAGGGTCAGCGTAAAGGTTCGCGCGCTGGCGCCGTGCGTGGTGTGAGAGAATCTAAAACACACCATGCCATGCACTGCCCCACCGACACCGTCTACGTAATTAAACATGCCGTATTTGGCAACAAAATTCCTATCCGTCTTTCTTTTAATTAACGGTACTTTTTTTCGTTGCGAGGTTGTTTTTTTCCGTGTTGTGTGTGGCTGAGATGATCTACACTTGCTGCGGGCCAGCGCGCCATGGTCTGTGTTTGTGACGGTATGTGCATCAGTCAATCTCTGCCAACAGAAGGAACGCCTAACACCCAAATTGATCATTAATACATAATACATTTCATTCCCGCGCAGCAGAGCGAAACAAGAGGACGCTCCGCTGAAATGCTGAAACAGTGGAGCTACCACAGTTACAAAGCCAACGTTTGTGTATGGGCAAGTAGCGCCTCAGACTTTTGCAGCATGCTGAGCTGCGAAATGGGAGAGTGCAGTGTAAGGGTCAAAGTATATCGACCTAACGTTTTTGAAAAATACTTTTTGTATCGGTCGTTAATATTATTATTGCTTCATACTTTGGCTTACTCTTGAAGAGTGCCCATGAGCACAGTCTGCACGTACACATTAACTGTGCACGTGCAGAAATAATGCAAAACAAACAAGTTCGTCACTAGGAACTGCACAACTTAAAGAGTCAGTAAGTGATGGTATATTGACAATAAATGTAGAATTTGTTTGCACGAGTACCTCGCAAGCACGCACGCATACACACACACACACACACGCATACATACACACGCACGCACACACATACAGACAGACAGGCGCACTGATGCTAGGCACAAAGCGATGGGCAGTCCGATGCAGCAGTGGACAGCAGATCAGGGAGCGAGAAAGGTAGGAGAGAGCGAGAAAGGTAGGAGAGAGCGAGAGAGAGAGGGCGCTCCACGAAAGAGGACAAACCACACACGTGTGACCAAATTTATAGCAGTGCGAACGGCAGTGGTAGCCTGGGGCGTCCGATGCAGCGGGGTGTAGCGAGACTCCCATCCGATGCACTCGAGACCGACTCAAGACCCTCCGCTATGGGTCAAGGAAAAACTTAGCCAGGGAGAGGAATTATGGACCTCGTAAAGCATTTGGCAGTTAAATGCGTTTCAGTTCGGCGAGACGCGGAGCGCACACCCTAACAGATCCCAGCCCGGCAGACGACGAGTTATCTGCATTTTTGCAGAGAAGTTCTCTTCCTAAAAGAGCGGGTGCAGGGTTTCGCCACGCACAAGAAACCCATAGGCCACCACTGGAAAAACTAATGTGACATGTGTCACACGAATTGGTGTGACCTGTTTTGGTCACACCACGTAATGTGACCTGAGGTTCGATCACACAAATTGATGTGACATCAGCCAAGAAGTTCTAGGCAGAACACAAAGGAGGTCACACCAGAACCGTGATAAAAAATGCGGTCACACCACACATGCAACGCAACATACGAATGACGTCACACTTGAAATGTGACGCATGTCACATTAGTTTTTCCAGTGACATGGAAGGACCAGGACTATGTACTTAACGTATTGTTTTTGCATTACTAGTTCATAGAACTCTAGATTCCCAGAATCTGTGTTTTATGCTATTGTTATCAGTACTCTAAATGTAAACGTTTACGCAATGACTTGTCCAGTTTTACGAACAAAATTGCATATGGTCTGTATGTGCAAGAAAACGTTTCCTTCTGAGGAACAAAATTGTTCCCTCACCTAGAGTGCACAAAAACCGCTATTTGTACTTTGCAAGTTGTAAATATTTAGAGACGATTAGGATCTGGTTAAAATGTGCTTAACGCATCTTTGCTGAGCACGAAGATTATCGTACACTGATAAATTAAGTGTTCAACTGGCGTACACATGCAATTGCTCAACACTATGTTGCACACTTTTACGTGGTTGACTGGGTATTTGGATATTGCACTGTAAGCGAAACTGTGTACATGGAAAGTGTGTGCCTGGAATGGCACAGCACACAAGTACACAAGAACCGGGGGGGTCACTTCGAAAAATCATTGTACAACTCGAAAAAGGTAAGAAAAAAAAGTAAAAAGATTAAAAATAAAATAAAGTAGCAAAAAAGTAAAATAAAAATAAAATAGTAAAGAAATAAAAAATAAACCCGAACAAGCAGACCCGCCCTTTGTTTAAACGGAGTGCCAGGCTCCATTTCGCCTACACCCCGGGCTGCTGTACCTACCGATGGCGTTTGGATAGGCCCAACCTATATATGTCACTGTGCACTTCTGTACGGCAACTGAGGCTTTCGGGCCGGCCTACCAGCCCAGTCTGCCTCAAGCCCTGAATCGGTTCAAGATACAGCACATCCGAGGAGGATACAGAAGTGCTTTATTTTTCTAGCTTTTTTGGTGTGGAGAAGAGGGGGG
>NW_026267199.1:1545137-1547731 GCF_000697945.3 Frankliniella occidentalis
ACCACTCCCCCGCCACCCGCCCGCGCCTGCAGCCAGTCCATAGGCAACCCAACGCACTGACATGTCTTAGCCTGGACACCCGGTATGGTGTCTAACTGGGTTATACGTCAAAGTCTCTGACCGAAAACAATCACGTTTGTTTTGCTCCTGGATAAAAGAAGTTGTAATATTGTGGAAGAAATCTGATTCGACATAGGTGGCAATAGGTTAGTCGTTCTTAAGTTTTCGGGTGGCTGAGTTCGTTTCTGGTGTCAAAGAGTTATAGTCGTTAAAAATTTCTTGAGGTAGCAACCTCTAGAGCTAGGTGCACTGACTTCACATGGCTTAAGGCCAAGGTACCCAATCCCTCAGCAAACCGGGTAAAAAAAAACATGTTTGAATGATATTCCTGCAGAGTTCGGAGCGAAGCCAACCTAATTGAAAACTATGGAATTCATACAAATGAGACATAGGCGCACCAGAGGAGACCAATGTCATTTTATTTCTCCATTAACTGGAGCTTCGGTAACTTTTAAGCTCGCGCGTGTTTACCCACACACTCGCACGCATGTACGCACACGTTATTTTTTTCGCTCAGTTGGTGAGCGGCATTCCCCGCACCACCAAACAGTGCAGGTCGGCTATTAGCAGCGTGCTCCATAATGCATGAAGGTCCTCTCCTCACTGGACCGGGCCGGCCCTACACTGCCCCAAATAAAACGGCTAAAGTTCGCAAAAAAAAAATGATGATAAATAATCAACAGAAAAAGTCATTTCTTTCGCGGATCGCAACAAACAGGCTTGACAGCATCGCGACTCTCGCACTACAAGCTCCCGGCTACCGGCGTCGGAGAACGTTCTCTGACAAACGAAACTGATAACCGTGGGCAAACGTGTCGTACCAGAAGGGTTCTCTTCCCAGATCTGACGATGTGATCTGGCCTATTTCATCTGCGATCTGCACAGAAGTATGCAGCCCGCGTGCCGTCCCCCGCGCCGCACAACCCGACTGCAATTTATGTCACGGCGTGCTGCGCTGCGGCGCTGCGCACATCGCACGAAACACACTTGTTTTATTTCTCCAAATTCTTCTCCGGACATTCATGAAGCGCGCGCGGCTGGGGGTCATTACATGTCTAAATGTTAAACAACAGAGGGGGAGGGGGAGGGGGGCTACTCTGGCACACTCCCCGAGGGGGGGGGAGAGATTTTATCGCGGGTATGCAGCCGCGTAGCCGCCTCGGGGCGACGCGCAGACCAGAGCAGTGCGGCGGCGGGACAGACGTCAGGACGCCTACTAAAAGCCGCTGTCCACCTCCAACAGCGACTACTGCCATGCACATGCACACACACACACACACACACACACACACACACACACACACCGCGCGCGCTCGGCAGGCCAAGACAAAAGGAACCATGTATCTATCTCCATCCATCCATCGATCCCTGCCCGCGAGACAGCCGCGCACGGGCCACGCCACCGTGCAGCCCCCGATGTGACTCATCCCGAGGCACCCTCAGCACATGTCCTGGACAACGCACGGACGTACTAGTTGGCCAGGGGTAAACAGAGTATGAATTTGCTCGTGTAACTCAATAAAAATATGAAAATAAATCACTAGATCAACACTAAGAAAGATGGATTCTTGGTTGAAGAGTAAAATGCACTTAATCAAATGAAGAGTATTTTGTACTTGATGTGAGAACAATTTAACTTGTAGTGAAATACGACCGATACGCTTGATTCAACTACCAAATGCACTTGGATCCTAGGGAACAGTTCAAAAATGTTGAATGAAAACACTCATCAAGTTGCACACTGACAGTTGACATCTCCTTACTTCTGAGACTGCGAATGAGGTAAATGAAATTTCCATTGCAATGACTTGTTAATTTCATTTGACTCCAAATTACGGTAACCACGTAGAATTCCCTTGAACTTTCTCATACATTATAAATTCAAGGAACACTTTGGAAAAGATGAAAACAAAAAGTGACATCAACAGGAAAACGACAGAAATTGGCATTTTAGAAAATACTGCTCAAACATTTCGCGATGCAATGTGACCACTGAGAGCTATAGCCATAGTTCTACCTATAGCTTTTGCTCTCTCTCTCTCTCCCTCTCTCTCTCTCTCTCTCTCTCTCTCTCTCTCTCTCTCTCTCTCTCCTCTCGCGTCCGGTGGCGACGCTGCGAGAAGATATTCAGCTGGCAGCACTGTCGAGCACACTGTTGCTGGCTAGTGCGTCGCGCTAAGGAGAGTGGGGATGGAGGACAGGGTGCCCCAGCTCCAGATTTATTCCCAGCGAATAAGGAGTGACATCTCCCCGCCCTATTAGCGGGAGTGAGTAGTGAATCCTAATAGTGTCGTCCCGTTCCCCTCGTTTACACCAGTATGCGGTCCTGGACAAAACCGACACCTAACAAAACGCAAAACCTTAGTTTCCTGACGATCAGTTGAAACCGAAAGAGCTCTTTGCGCCTGGACGCCAAACAAACAGAACATAGCTGCAAGGTTTTTATTGAAAATTTGCCCTGAAGACGAAGTGTGTACATGAATGCGTTACTCCTGAAGCAGGCACGGTATAAGGGGTTGGCGTCGGAGGGGGGG
>NW_026267199.1:1547795-1551039 GCF_000697945.3 Frankliniella occidentalis
AGTAAAGTTGAACACTTAGAAGTGTTCAACACCACCAGGGTTGGTCATTTCGACATTTTTAAGTATTCAAGTTTACTGTTGAACACTTTAAAGTATTTAAATATACAGCCAAACACGTAAAAGTTTGCAACGTATTCTTTAGCACCTGCTTGTGCCGGTTTGTGCACGCCAGTTGAACACTCTCTTTATCAATGTACCCCTCATTTCGAGTGAAAATATATTTACCACACGGTTCAAGAAGTGTGACTCATGTGCCACAAAACACATATTTCCCAGTGTGACATGTCCTTATAACCCGACAACATGCCGGTACTCTGCTCCCGTCAATATTTCAACAGCGCGGCTCCACGCCAGCACTCGCACACACATGTATACGCGCACTCGCGCCGACACAACACGGCCGCGGCCACGGACAGGAGGCGTACACCTTCAGGTGGGTAATTAGGCTGCGACTGTTTACAGGTGTCGGGGCAGCCCCGGGGGCCGCCGCGCCGGCCGCGCCGCACAGAGGCGAGGCGCTGGGCGGGCCGAGCCGCCGAGGGCCGCGCCGCCGACCGATAGCACCGCGCGATAGCCGCCCTATTCATGTGTTCATCCGACTGGTCATTTGTAACCTTACGCGCCGCACACTCGCCTGCACCTCGGGGTGCGCGCGCGCGCGCGCGTGAAAGTTGGGGGTACGCTACTGCTGCTAGTTTATATAAACGGCGTGTCGCGGACCGTGCGAGGGAGACAGCCGACAGACACCTGAATGCGCGGCCAGGCCCGACCCGCCGCTGCGGAGGATGAGGGACGCGGGAGCCCCGCCGCGCGCGGAGGGTGCGAGAGTCGCGGACTAGTCGCCGCGAGAAGGCGTCGACTGGATCGCTCACACGGTGTGCGCACGCAATAAATCTTGTATTTTTCGCCCCTTTCCGAATCACATAGAAGAGCATAGCATTTCTATATGCTTTCTAGTGCACCACAAAATGACCGTCCAACTAACGCGCCCACTTTGGTGGCCGTACCTGGGTATGACAACCTCTCGGATGTTAAGCGAAGAAATAAAGTACGTTTGTCATTCGGCGTTACAACATTGCCAATGCCAATGCGAATGCCACAGCCAATGAAGCTCGCAAGCGCCTGTTTGGTAGGCAACATTTCGCCCGCAGTTCATGTGTGCACTGCGGGGTGGCCTACCCTGAGTCTCACAGGCGCCAGACTCCCGTCATTTGATAGTTTAAACTGCAAAACTAAAAGTGTCACAGTTTAAACTGCAAAAATGAAAATTCTACGGTTTAAACTACAAACATGTGTAGTTCAACAGTTTCAACTGCCCTACTGCATCGGGCTAGTTTGACAGTTCAAACTGTTGAACTACGCAGTTTTGCAGTTTAAACTGTAGAACTTTTAGTTTTACACTTTAAACTGTGAAACTTTTAGTTGCTATACGGTCATATTCGCAGAGCATTTTTACAACGAGAAATCTAAAATTGTGACATCTTCTTTTCTAAAATGTTTGCAAATACGGTAAGATGCCCAATGATGGACACCTTAAGAGATGCATCTGCCCAGTAATGGACACCTCTTTTTATTGGAATGTAAAGAACGGAGCGAAGTAGTTTGGCTTATTATCCGGGTAGGGGTCTTACTAGAACATTAGTCTCGTGTAAAGATCGTAAAGTGAAAAATTTGGCTGCAAATCTAGAAAAGTGTCCATCACTGGTACAGTGTTCATCACTGGGCATCTTACCCCATTAGCCAAAACCCAAAACATATGCATCAATGATTCCTGTCATAACATCATTTGTATCCCAAATTTCTTGATATATCAGCAATCAATGTGGATGCTGGGTTTTCGGAGCGGTATCGATACTCATCACACGGTAAAAACACTGTCTAATTTTTTGAGGAAAAAGGGAAAACTTTGAGGAATTCCAGTGTTTGAGGAAGAGTCCTTTGATCTCGCCTGATATTTTGAGGAACCTCCTTAAAATATGAGGAAAAATCCCACGTTTTTTTAAGAGACTTCCTCGAAATCTGAGGAGTTTTTGTCAAACCAGGGGAGTTCCTCAAAGTTTTCCGTATTCCCTCAAAAAATGAGACATTGTGTTTACCGTGCAAGGCTCTTTTCGCCGTTGAGGTAAATTTGCGATGGAACGTTTTCGGCGGCTTAGCGAAGGTGAGGCGTGAGATGCCGCGTCCTAAAGCGACCCCGTGGCCCTTCGGTCTGTGAAGTTCGCAGCGCGCGGCGCCGCGTGCGTGCGTGCGTGCGTGCGTGCGTGCGTGCGTCAGGCTTCAGTCACCGCAGCTGTAGATTTTGGACCGAAAACTTGGATCCTGTTCACTTTTGATGTAACCTAAAGTCGTCATGATTTGAAAGAAACCAAGAGATTTCATTTTATACCAAAAATATCACTTCTCTCCCTCGAATGAGGACATCGAAAGCCAGCATCGCCGTTCGAGAAAGAGTTAAAATTTCGTTACCAAATTAGAGCTCTTGGTTTCTTCTTAGATGTAACGACTGCAGGTTACATCAAAAGTGAACGAGATCGAAGTTTTGACCAACCCGCAGCTGTGGTTATTGACGCTCGACGCACGAACGCGCGCGGTGCCGCGCGTCGCTACAGACCTCTACCGAATAACTGTGGCACGACGGAGCGGACGGCGGTGTTGAATCAGAGGGAAGTCACCAAATCGATCTGAAAGTTATCGCGTCCATACATACGACCTTCCCCGGTACTTTTGGATTTTAAACAGGTAGAAAAAGGGAGCAAGGCGCTACCGTCACTCCCGTCGTGTCCCCTCAATTGTGTTCCATAGCACTGAAACGTTTATACACTTTGTTTCACGGGAATTCAGCTCCACGCTCCACAGTTCGAAGCACCGACTAGTTAGGGTTTAATCTGAGGGTTTGTCGAAAACCCAACACCACACACCAAATTCCGCAAAGAGAGGCTAGCGGCGGCAGGCGCTAAGAGCGCGGTGGCCGAGGCGCCCCCTACGCTCGTCGCTTTTGTATCTACGTTTTTTTTTTATTTGTTTTGTTTCGCCTTTGGATATCGCGTGGCGAAGCAGGCTCTGCGTATGCCATGTACTCCTCTTCACACAAGATGCGAATCTGCTGTTGTAAGTCGCCTGCCGCCACGCCGACGGCGCACGAGAAAGCGCGCGCACGTGTGTTGAGAGAGAAGGGGGGGCGAGGGAGAAAGGGGGGGAGAGGGAGAGAGGGAGGGAGAGAGCGAGGGAGAGAGGGAGGGAGGGT
>NW_026267199.1:1556024-1561164 GCF_000697945.3 Frankliniella occidentalis
GGGGCGATGGACTACACAGTCTTGCAGTTTAAACTGTAAGACTTTTAGTTTTGCAGTTTAAACTGTCAACTTGTTATACAGTTAGATTTGGAAAGTATGTGGCGCGTACACACTAAGAAGTGTGTGGCACTCATGCACACACTGCTATGTGATTTTAAGTTAAGTACATACAAGGGAGAGTGAACTATGAACACAGTTGGGTTTGCAGTGCATGCTCGCAGGTATTCCATTGCTAAGCAGTTGCACACAAGTGTTTAAGGTGAAAAGAGTTGAACACCGTGCAATGTGAAGACAAAGAAGTTAAAGATGAAGATGATTAATTTCGTTTCCGACTCTCCCTCGGTGATTCACTGGTGCCGCGGGACGTGCAGCGCCGCCGCGACACGCCGCCCGAATGAGCGATGAGTGACGAGGCACATGTTATTGGCGCCATTTGCATGGCCGCTGTCAACTGCTATCTGTCTGCCTCTCCCCCCCTCTCTCTCTCTCTTACTTTTTCTTCCTATTAAACACACATGCACATAGGAAGGTGAACTAAGATGTGTTATGAATGGTTCATAAATAAATATACAATACAAAAATCGACGACAGCCCTTAATCAAGGTTCTCCTAAAGGCTGCTGTACATTGGAAACATTGTGCATAAGGTGGTTTATCCGTGTAAAATGATCTCTATTGCAGGCAAAACTGGCAAAATTATTTAAATGTGAAAATCCAACAATGAGGCATTCAACCCAACCAGTTCTGTCTTACCCCTTTCCTAAATTGAAGCGTGTCCTCATGTTTGATTCCGAGGTGTTGAGGCGATTACCTTCTATTCATCAGAACTCACAGGGGTTTCAACCGCTGCAACACACAGTCGGCTCAAGTAAATTCTTGAAAATATTGTTTGCGTGGTCTGAGTGCGTTCCTCTACAACTCACCCATCAGCGCTCGATGGGATCGACACGTACCGCCTGCAACAAGAAGACAATACATTTTTAGAACAGATACAGCGTAAAAAAAGCATTATGAGCTTGCACTCTCAGGGCTGTTTCAGGTTTAGACATTAACAGCTGGATGTAGTGATCTGTAAAACTACAATTGTTTGATATTGTAAAATTACAAGCACACAGTATCGACTAGGCATTCATCGACGAGAAGAACGATTGAGATGTCACATACAACATATTTTTTCTGTATTAATTACAAAATAAATCGTAAATTTACGACGATATTTTTCAGTGTAGGAGGTTGGAACGGCAACACCTGCACCAGAAGTGGGATTTTGTCCCCATGTGTCATTCTAGTTTGTTTAATTATGTCATCACCAGTCATCGGGATGAAAAGGGGAGGAGAGGAGAAGGTCGAAAGAGGGCAACGATTGGGGACGAGTGTCGATCGAACCAACACGTTTGAACCGAGCCGAGCCGAGCCGAGCCGAGCCCAGCCACAAGTGGAGTATAACGAAGTACCTCGCTCGGTGCCCGGTGCACCCTGAGCTGACGGGACCCGACGGGCCGTTGACGAGAGAGAGCGAGAGAGAGAGAGAGAGGGGGGGAGGAGGAGGGCAGGGAGAGAGAGAGAGAGAGAGAGAGAGAGAGAGAGAGAGGGGGAGATCCACCGTAGCGAGAGTGCGAGAGAGAACAGCGGAGCCCCTTTACTTAGCGGCGCCGCCCGGCCAGCCCCCGGCTCGAGAGGAGGGGGAGGGGGAGGGGGAGGAGGAGCGGCGAACGTGACAAGACGGGCGGTCACTGACGCAGCACCTCCGAAGCGACGGCGGGAGACGCCAAACGTCTCGCGGATCAGAGAGACGGAGAGGGAGGAGAAGAGGGAGATGAAGGGGGAGATGTGGGTAGAGAGAAGAGGGAAAGGGGGTGCGGGGCAGCGGTGCGCTGAAGGGCCACAATGTCAATGCATTGCACTCCATGATGCATATAAAGGGGTGGCGGAGCGTGGCGCAGGGAGCCTGACGGACAGCGATTGGCACATATTCTGCACACAAACGCGCTCCCTCGGCACAATGTCCTCCCCCCCCCCTCCCACTCCTCCCTTGCCTCTGCCCTGCCCAACCCACTAGAAGCTTAGAGGAGGCAACATAACTGTCTAATGAATAGGCCCCTCCAGCGCAAACAAAATGTATCTCTGGCGGGATCACCCGTCGACAAACACACTGTGTAGAACACGAGAGGTGAGCGTACAGGCATAGGCACGCGCATCAACGGTATGCAACAACGCACCCGCCGCCGCCATAAAGGTCGCACGGATGTCATCCGGATGTCGTCGAGACCGGCCGGCCCGTCAACAACAAAACAATAATGTCTTGCCGAATACAGCCGCGCCACGGGTCGGACACGCCAGGACACGCGTGCGGACGCGCGGGGGACACGACATGGGTGGCGCGCGGGGCGCGGCATGCATGCCAAGCGCACCCCCGGACCCTACCCGCCCGCGGCGGCACGCACCGTGAGGCTTATGGCCCCCGCGGCATTTGCGTACGGGGTTAATAACAAATACCCAATGCCAAAAGTCAATCAGAGACGCGTGCGCGGACGTGCGGCGACTCGCCTATGGCGAGCTCCGCTTGGGTGCGCGCCTGCGAGGTAGGCAGGCCTGCCGCGCCTGCGCGCCCCGCGGGATGGCCTGCCCCGCCAGGCTGACTGCGGTGTCCTTTTACCTCGCCTTTTACGTTCCTGAATAGCACATTGAGTGTGGCGACGCTCACATGCTAAATCATAGGCACAAAAACTGCCCCACCCTCAATGTGAACATATTCACGAGTAGCCTGTTCCACTTTTAAAGAAATCACATACACGACATTGTCACTGTAGAGTTCCGGCCCCGTCGCTCTTAGCTGCTGGTAAAACTTGTTTGCTGACGGAAATACTCGTACGGTTGCTCTGCTGTTTATAGTGTGTAGTAGTTTGCCAGTTTAAACTGCTGAACTAAAAGTTTGACGGTTGAAACTGTAGAATAACTCTTTAGCTCGCCAGTTCTAACCGTAGAACTTAAGAGTCCTGCAGTTAGAAGTGACAAACTAAAAAGTTCTACTGTTACAACCGGCGAACCTTAAGTTCTGCAGTTACAACTGCCAAACTTTTTGTTCTACAGTTTTAACTGGCAAACTACTACACACTAAGATTAGCAGAGTGGAGGCATGCAACGCAAGGTAAGCCCGCCTGCAGATCTGTATCCGGCAGAGTGCAACCAGAAAAAAGGACGGCGCAGATCAGACGCCTTGTAGTACCTACCACCTCGACCACCCAGGGGCTCAGCGAACTGAGCGAACTCTTTTGTGAGCAACTAAAATTAAATTGAAGAGCTGACATTAGCCCATAGTAGTTCTGACATGACTTTTCTCTGTCAACTCAAATGTGTACATTGTCTACATTACAGAAAGGTACAGAAGGTACACACAGAGCCGCATGCAGATATAAAAGTATAGCTAAATGGGGCGAGAAAGTTAACTAGCTCCATTCATCTGAAAAAAAGACTGCGCGCTCGCCGGACAACTCTTTCTACTACGAAACGTGGAAATATAAAGGTTACTTTTCTATCTTTTCCCTGAAAGCCGCAAATGTGTTGCGTCTACGCCGCTAACCAGTGCAGCGCCCGTCGCGGCATAGGCTCACCAGACTCCCCGCCACGCCACGCCCCGCCACGCTGGACACAAACCATACAAGGCTGGATCTAGAGCGGGCGCAGCTGCTTGCTGAGTCTGGTCTAGACCGGCGCGGCGTGTCTGTGTAAATACGGCCGATTTGTAAGTTTGCTTGACGCGCCTGTTTAGCCGACGACGAGCTATTGGCACGACAGCGGTTATTGACACGTAGCAGAGCATTGCAGATTGGAAGTGCACACGGTGAGAGGGTCGCGAGGGACGTTTGCAGGACGACGAAACACTGGGACGCTATTATTCCTTATCACAAAACAGTGCACTATTCCACACTGAACTTCACTTGCCGCACCGATGTCGGCTAGGGGTGTGCAACAGTGAGACACGCCAAGGCCTTTGGGCAGCGTCGAGACATGTCGTATCGATGTTAGTGGCTGGTGGTGCGCGAGCCAAAGTGCGCGCCTAACAAACGCGAACAAACGCTAGCCCCGTAGACCGCTGGAGGTGACAAATTGATTGACCGCGAGGTGGAGCCCAAATACCCAACGTCCGTTCAGAGTTTCACCACCCCTATCCGACAGACAAATGCTATGCCGCCGTAAAAATTAGGTTTGATAACATGTTGTTAATATAACATTGTTAAGTTAATATTTTATAAAACGAATATCCGTCCGCACGTCACGAGCGCCAGAGCGCGGCGGGGGAGAGTGGGACGGCGGGGGAGCCGCGACCAATGGTGGGCCGAGGCGGCCGCGAGGGGGGCGGGAGGCCGACCAACCGCGGGCCGCGGCGGCGGCTCCGTCTCTCTCACTCCCTCCCTGGAGCGGCTGGAGGGGCGGCCCGTCGCGCGCGCGCGCCAGTGCTCGCCCGCCGGCCGCCCGGGCAGCACCGCCGTGTCGCGCCGCGCAGCCGCGCCGCCGCGGGCCCCAGCAGGACGACGCCGGTGCAGTCGACGTGGACGTCGTCGAGGACGTCGTCAACGCCATCGCCACGGACGACGCCGCAAGCACTTTAGTAAGTACACACCCACCACCAAGGCACAAAGATTCATCAAAATTTTGCAAATGTTTCCCAAAAATAATCGTAAGGGCAATTTATTCTATTATATTTACAAATTGAGACCTGGTTTGGTCGAAAGTGTACGATGCGGTATAAGGGCAGGAGTTTGTAACGATGTCGCAACGTTTGACTGTGCAGATGGGCAAGATAAGCAAGTGGTAGGGCATAAGGGTGTAAGCTATTTTAGAAACTATGCTCGTTCAATTTTGCTAAACCAGTGGGTAGTGCTGCGCTAAACCACGCTCGGTCCTAATTTTGTATTGATGCTCCGTCTCCTGTGTTTACCTCTCTAACTCCCTCCTCCCTCCCCGTCTCCCTCCCTGCCCGCGGTTGGTCCCTGCCTCCCTCCCTCCCTCCCTCCCTCCGTTCCTCACGGACGCGGCGACGCGGCGTGTGCTGGGAGAGAGAGAGAGAGTGAGAGGAGGAGCGGAGGAAGAAGAGAGAGGCCACGCGTGGTGTGTGGGACACAATCCGCTGCGCAGCTACA
>NW_026267199.1:1561214-1561915 GCF_000697945.3 Frankliniella occidentalis
ACTTTTCTGGTTTGGCGCAGCGAGATCGAACTTGTCTGGATCGGCGCGGCGAGATCGTATCTTTCTCGTAGGACCCGTCGATTTGCTCACTCCTTTACTTGTCGTGCGGTCGCAGTAGAAAGAAATTAAAAACGATGGGGTGTGGCGGGGCGGGCGGGCGCGGCCGGTGCGGCGGCCCGCTGATTACATACTGATGCCCCGGAAGCGCTCCCGGCTCGCTGCAGGAAGGCGCCAGGGGGAGATAGGCACGAGCCGGGTACGTGCGCTGGCCCCCTAATACCCCGCGTCGGCCCGCAGGCCCTGCCGTGGGCCCGGGCCCGTGTCGCACGTGTCCGTCCGTCCGTCCGTTACCGGCGCCAGCTCCAACAACCACTCTACTAGACGCTCTACAGCCTCTACACAGCCTATCCCTCCGCTATGTAATTCTACCTCAAAAACGTTCTCACATACGTACCTCAAGAAATAAGTTAAACCATTGAAAATATTGCATGATCATACCATAGAGGCTTAAACTTTACAAACACACTAAACCTGTGGGTTGTTGTACAAAAACATGAAGAATTTTGTGTAGCCATTACACACTGGTAAAACAAGTGTTTAATTCTGCTCGTCAATTGATGGTTAAGTTCAAGAGTGCATCTTTTAGACACATTGTACCGGGTGTCCAGGCTAAGACATGCCAGTACGTTGGGTTGCCTATG
>NW_026267199.1:1571735-1576024 GCF_000697945.3 Frankliniella occidentalis
GGAGATCCACCGTAGCGAGAGTGCGAGAGAGAACAGCGGAGCCCCTTTACTTAGCGGCGCCGCCCGGCCAGCCCCCGGCTCGAGCCGCCCCTCGGCGGGCAGCTTTCGAGGAGGTGATGACGCTGGGGGCGGCTGGCCGGGGGTGGCCGCGTCAGGGGCGGCACCCGAGGGGGCGGTAGTCACAGGTGCTGACGGCGCGGCGTGGCGCCGCCCGCCCGCCGCCAGACTGGGGGGAGGGGGGTCGGTATGGGCAGCAACCTGCCTCCCCCCCCCTCCCAACTCCCCCTGACACAGGGACCGCCCGCGAGCCCCCTGCTTCGCCCAACGTTGTCAATAAAATAGCGGCACAAAACGATGGTACCGATCCACGAGGCATTTTTCTTCCATCAGGCTCGCTCGCGTCCCTCGCGCCCCGCGTGGTCCGCCGGCGGCGGCGGAGACTTGGACGCTAGCGGAGGTCGAAAGCACGATTGCAACGGTTTTATTTTTTTTTTCAGTAGAAAAAATTGAAGCATTTTGTGACTGATGTTCACACTGCATGAACATGCAGCTCGACATGTAGTATGGCATGCAGCCATAGTATGCATGCACAACATGTAAAAAATTGTACAATGACTATGACAATTTTTCCAAAGTGGACTTGATTGTGAGTACTGAGCCATGAAAAGTTGTGCATAACTATGGCTGCTTGAAACTCTGCAAGTCTTCTTATGCACAACAGAATGCATAAGAGTTTCACGAGTTGATGTTTAGCGTACTACTCTACTCCGCCTAAACAGAAGTTGTTTTTAGAGGACGACATTCAAGCCACATCGCGTCGCAAATCATCCGCGCTCCCGATAGCGGGGCAATGGAACGGGTAATTAACGGTGAGCTCTTAATCTCGGTGTAATTGCAGCGGACTCATTACGTGATAGCTCGGCGGGGCGGGGCGGGTGCGGCCCCTCACCGCGAGACACACGCGCCAACTGCACGACACAAAAGTTGTCGTCACAATGTTGTACTGGAATCAATTCCCTAACCGCAATGCCAAATGTCGTTAAATATAAATATATGGGAGGAAATTAGAGGCAAAAAAAATAGCACTCCCAGCGTAACCGAATGCTGTCATTGCTGAAAATGGCCGTAAGCTATTCGCGTGAGATTTTTGTTTTGTAAAGACGTTTACCATGAGGTTGTACATCAAACGTAATACATGCCGCAGAGCGACTAGCAGGACAGGGTCACAGGGTCATACAGTGCCTGGGACCCGTCAATGGGTGATTCATGGAGGGCGAGGGAGTGAAGGGGAGCGGGGGGGACCGAGATGGAGCGAGAAAGATAGTGAGCGAGCGAGTGAGTGAAGGACCGAGCTAGCAAGAGAGCGAGGGAGAGGAGAAAGGTAGCGAGAGCAGAGGGGGGAGCGAGAGAGGGAGCGAGAGAGAGAGTAGACGCAGGCCATGCGCGCCCAGCGCAGCTGCACTAGCGAGTGCACTAGAGACCAAAGCTCATCCGCAATTTACATTTTCCCGGTCTTCATGTTTATTTTTTTTCCCGACGGCCCCACCAGACACCAGAATGCTTGCAAAGGGATAGAGATTGAATTACTGGCGCGTTATGCGATATCGTATATGGATAATCGCTGACTCGCTGACACGACAAGCAGTTAGTGAAAGCAATAATAACCGATTGACAGAAACGAGGCGCCGCATAGGGAAAAAAACGCAAAGCAGACTTCTAGGAAAAATGAACTGGTGCATTGCCCCCCGCCCCTCTCCTCCCTCGCTCCCTCAGTCAGTCACACCAGTAGAGCAGCTGACCACGCCATAGGGCGCTACTACTACTACTCTCGCCGCCAGGCCGGGGGGGCAGGTGGGCGCTCGCAGCGCGACTGTGGCCGCATGGGGCCCACGAGGCGACATCAGCAACTTCTGCGAACTGAAACTGAGCACACGACAGTTGTTGTGCGGGGGATCAGGCGGGGCGGCGAAGGGGTCAGGGGCCGTGACCGCGCAGCAACACGCCGCCTGCGCCTTTTGCCCCGCCCCTCCCCCCTCTGCCCTCAGTCCGACGTGCCATGTCCTAGGCGCCGCGGCCCCGGTGATGTCTTTATTTATGCCTCGTTAGAGGGCCCGTGTGATACGGGGAGTGAAGGCGGCGCGCGGTGATATACGCCGACACCCCAAAGAGCGGCCGTCAAGGGCGTTATATCGGCTGGCGCCGCGGACAGGCGACCCGGGTGGGGACTTTGAGCGCACGCGCGTGCTGGAGTTGCAAAAAAAGGCCACAGAGGTATGATAATTTGTATGCGGTTTTGTCGTGAGAAAAAGATTTCGCTGTGAAAGGATCGAGCAGCACCAGTGTTGACAAATGTTCTTTAGTTTCCAAGCCGGGTAAATGCTCTAAACCGGACTTGAGTGACAAAGATTTAAGTAACTTTCAATGCAGCTGTACATCCTTGGCAGACGCGCGCTGCTTTATAGAGGCAGGATGACGGGGGGGGGGGGGGGGGGCAATTCCCCCCCCCCCTTTCGTAGGGTCAGTCCTAAAAAGATACGTCGGAGGTAGGCATTTAGTACAAAACCCCTGCCTTTGAAAACTTTGCCCATGATGAACAGGCGGGTATAGCACCAATAACGAGAAGATGAGTGGAAAAAAATACCGGGTTGCGATCCATTATTGCACTTCTCCTCGGACGTACCGCGTAACGCCAGTCCAGCCGCACGAAACACAAACGTGCTGCTGCGGCGCTCGGGATCAAAGCGATACCCCCATCCCTCCCTCCCCTCGTGTCTGATCGCGCTGGTGACCGTGCGCGCATGAGAGTCGTCCGCCCACGGGTGGCCCCCGCCCCGCCCCGTGCCGATGACCTGATGGGGGCGCCGGCCGCTGCTACCGCGCCTCTCAGCGAGACCGAACCACGTCTGCAAAAAAATAGTGCGGAAAAGGGGAAAACCTTGTAAACCTTTCCAGCATGCAGCACGTTACTTCTGAACGGAGGTGCCCCAGTGCAATGCACCTTTTCGAGGCACACACTGTGGCACCTTGTTGGCCTACGTCAAAAATCAGATGTGTGCAAAAGTGCACTGTGGTGAGGCACGAAAGGCGCCTACTGGGGAGGCTCCATTTTCGAAGCAAATGGGAAGTGAATTTGGCCCCCACTTCTGAGAAACCTTGTATTCAGAGTGCAGTCGAGGGAAATAAAATGCAACTGTGAACAGAAAATGTCTTCTATGGTTTGGGCGCATAGTTGTACATGGTATTGGAAACTATTACATCCATTTTTGGATGCATCGGGGATCAGTTTAGGTCAAGTCAACAAACGGTCTCCTCCGGTCTCCTCACACTTGCGCTGCATTCGTTTCTTGTGAGTGTGAGAGAGAAATGCTCACCGACTCCAGCAAGCCTCCCGCTCTCCACCCTCCCCTCTCTCTTTCTCTGCAGATTCAGTTTTACGGCTGAGGCGATACCAACACAATACGCCACCAGCACGAAATAGCGTTCAATTACACCACGGCGCCTAGGAGCACTCCGGTTGGCGCCGCTAGGCACTCGCAAAAATCATTCGAGTAAATACCGGTACTTCAAGGCTATTTTCCTTAAATTAGTTTGCAGTCACTTCAATAAGTTTACAGGACAATGATCGCGCCGTACTTTAGACTAAAGCGAACTTTATCTGTAGACCGAATGTGTTTTTTTTAACAATATATATTTCGAGGCAAACTTGTCATACGGTGGAAGCTCACCGTCAACCGACAAATGGGTATTCTGCGCAGTCGTACGCAGCTTTGTTTACGAGAAACGCCTTTGTCGGCGGGTAAAACCTACGACGGGCGCAGACTATATGGTGTCGGGAGATGTCGAGGGTCAAACTCTGTACAGACACTCCGCCAAACAAAAGCTCCTTGACGTGGCGTTGCGTAGCGGGATGCGGCGGGGCCGGGCTGGGGCACACACTCACGGGCCTGCCTTACGACTTAAATACCTGTTGAAGCGGCAAACTACCTCCCCGCTCGGAGTATCTCTGCACAAAGTTACGAGTCCCCCCAGCTCAAGTAGTGCCCTACCCGGCTAACAACACAACCATTGCGCATTTTCGTAGCAAAAAGATGTGTGCTTATTAGAGTTCCTATTTAAAAATATTGCTATCCTTTGCAACGGCTGACATAGCACAGAAACTGTGCAGAAAGAATGCAAGGATGGCAAAACGTTAAATGGTGAAGAGAACGACCCGATTAACAATGGTATATACAGCGTGTATCTCAGAAAATCCAAATGTAAGAGAACAGTGGGCGATGTGTGTGTGTGTG
>NW_026267199.1:1576304-1587805 GCF_000697945.3 Frankliniella occidentalis
GAGAGAGAGAGACGCACATAGAAATGCTACGAATCACGTGTGCTGAGTGACATCTGACGGTAAATAAAAGACGGAGGGGGCGAGAAGGGACGAGAGGCAACCAGGGGAAGGAGAAGAGGTCCTCGTGGGAACTCTAGGCTATAAGGATGCCGTTCGCGTACGCGACAGGAACTCTAGAGCAGGGGGCAGCTCTGTCGGGCGGGGCGGCGCGGGGCGGGGCGGCCGGGAGTCGACAGGTCTTAGGCCCCGCGCAGACACAATGCGAAATCTAAAATCAAGTTGCGCGGAGCAGAGCGATCCTTATTGAATCCCTGGAAACACGAGAGAGAGAGCGCGCACGGGCACACACAATGAAAAAGTGTATGGAAGATATAGGAAGAAAAAAGGACTTTGAAAGATAATTGTATTACTTTGCGGCTCGTAAACGATCGGGAAACGTGATGATTCACCCTCGAATATCGACGTCGTCTTGAGGTTAGAAGTAGTGATTTGTGTTTAATAATGCATGCATTAACCACACCCTTCCATAGCACTAAACGTAACGAAAATCGACCAATATTGAACAGGCGATATTTTTTTTCAGCACTTGGCTCTCTATATCGGTGGCGGCTGACGTAAAATCACTTGGCGATCCGTGACCGCGTCACACACCGCCGCCGCCACGCCTCGGCGCCGAAAGCAAATAAGTATAGGCCTTGGCTGGTCCCCTAATCACAAGGCCCGGGGCCGCGCGGGGCTCGGCCAGTGATTGGCCGGCTCGACAGCCAACCGGGGCGGCGCTAGCAGCGCTATAGCGAGAGCTCCCACGGCAGTTTCAATTCCAATCACGGTCATCAGACGCCGCTCGCGGATGAGCCTCACACCTCAGTCAACAACCGTCCGCCTCGTGGCGGGGCGTGGCGGGGGGCAGGTGGTGGCGGGGCGGGCGCAGGTCGTCCAAACTAAACGCGCTCCGCTCGCCTCCACGCTGGTTATCGCAATTTATTTTGATTGTTTTATTTTCAATTTTTCCGAGTGACAAAGGCCTTTGAGCTCTCTTTGACCGCGCCCGTTCGCACACAGCCTCATCCTCTCTCTCTCTCTCCGTCTCTAGATTCATGTGAGTGTCTTGGCCGGCTGCTTTTTGCACCCCGCTCGCAGCGGCCGGCAGGGGCCCCGCGCGCACCGCACCGCAGTGCCGCCGAGGCCTATTTGTTTCGGTCAGCGAGTCGTAAGTCAAAGCGCCGCAGCGCGCACGAGGGACTCGGCCAGCAAGGCATTGCAGCGACCTTCTTTACCTTTTCTCTATTTTCCTTCGCCGCTTCCAGGCGCGGTGGCGGCGACCGTGAGAGAGGCGGGCGGGACGGGTGGCGGTGGAATCGAAATAAAGTTTTGTGTTGCTAATGTTGAAAGGCGGGCTTTTGGAATTGCAGAGCGATCGGCCGGCCGGACCGACATTTGTCACACTGGCAGCAGAGGGCTCAAAGAGGTGCGTGCGTGCGCGCGCTGTGCGCAGTGCGATCTTTGAAACGGCACTTCAAAAATAATAAAGTAGAGGTCGGGCATGTGGAGTCGTTTTAGTTTGAAAGATTCTTTTTCAAGACGAATTTTTATCTTTGGTTGAATATTACTAAGCAGGGAAAAATACGAACATATTGAGGAAATCCGAGAGTCTCGCTGGGTGGGTGCAGCCAGCAGTGGACGCTTGTTCGAGTCCGGTACCATGCCAAATTGACAATATTAGCAGATGCAGCAGGTGGTTCGTGCCATCCGCGCCCACCCAGCCTAGCATCAGCGGTCGCCTACAGTCACTGTTGCTGAACAGAGTACCGAATCGGCTCTGCGGGCGGCGCAATGTGATGAGGCCGGCGCATGATGGGCCAATCACAGAGCGAGGTGTGGGGTCACGTGGTCACGACAGAGGGGAGAGGGAGGCGGCTCATAGGCCAGGCCATCAGTCACTCTTTTATTTGGCCTAGAAATATTCAGGAGAAGAGGTAGAGAAAGAGACAGAAGAATCTTTCGTCATGCGGCAGTACAGACATAGCCGTTTAGAACTAAACTCTTTGCAGTCTGAAAAACAAATACTACATACATGCCTCTGTGTCGATGTTTTAGAAAGAGGTCACGGTAGTAAGTCGACTTATATTCCCTTTTTCCGCTTCACGGGCTGAAAATCGTCCTTTTACTTTTTTCTTCCCGCGAAGCTGGCCCTTATCCTTGTATTTGTCCGGCAAGCACGGTCGGTCGCAGTTCGCTGTCACGGCGCAAGTCCAGTCCACCGCTTCAAATTTATAGCGCAGTGCAGACGGCATAGCCACGCCATTTTTTTTCCTTCATCCCACTCGTCGAGACGGACGGTCCGACGTGTTTATCGAGTATCAAACGCAGCCATTACCGACATCGCTTGCGACATCGCCCAGGCGAATATGACTGAGACTCGAGACTCCGACCGCGTGGACTCTCCCGACGGAGAGACGGGGACCTCTGCCGGCCCCTCGGGCGTCAAACTCTCCCGCTCGCTCGCTCTCCAACGCTTGCCACGCCTGCGTCAAAACAAACTTATGCTTGATTATTGAAACCCGACTTTGCGGTGGGGTTGACAAGAGAGGTGTGAGGTGACTGAGCACTCGATGACCCACTGGCAACAAAGTTCATGTTGGTGGGCCTCGTTATGCAAATTGAACGGAAGTGGAAGTCACTCTTACTTTGGCGCAAGCTTATAGCTCATCCTGCTCTTGAACTGCCACTGCCATATATGTGGGTCAGCCGCCAGCGCGGTGGACACCGAGCAGCTAGCCAGAATACCTCACTCCTCCCGGTAAGCGCAAGGCATCCACAGACAGACAGAGAGAGAGAGAGAGAGAGAGAGAGAGAGAGAGAGAGAGAGAGAGACAGACGCAATTACCCGCGAAATATGTCAATGTGGCGCTTTTCCTGCGGCTCGCGCAAAAAGGACGAGAAAAAAATACAAACACCACGAGGAGGAGGAGGGGGAGGAGGGGGGAGGGGAATGCCTGCAGTACGCCACCGGACCGTCCTCCGCCGGCCCGTTAAATGTGTCACGTAAGCTGGCGGGCTGCGGCCGCCAGAGATAAAGCCTAACGGGCCAAGGCTGCGCGTGCGACAGGACGACGAAACCTACTGGAAGGGGGGAAAAGAAACCTGTCATTATTGATCGGTTTCAAACATGTAGATAGTAAAGGAATAACGCCCTTGTTCCCCTCAGCGCCCATCCCTTCGCAGTCCCGGAGCGCCCGGCTGGGTAGGCAACCCCTGCCCGCCGGGGGCACGTGCGCCGGGCGCGCTGCCTATCACCCGTATCACAGGCGCCCCGGGCGGGGTGGGGCGACGCGGGGCGGGACAGGGCGTGGTGGAGCAGGGCGTGGCGGAGCAGGGCGTGGCAGGGCGGGGCGTGGCGGGGCGGGGCGGGGCGTGGCGGGGCGGGGGCGGGGTGGCAGAGCGCGCCGAGAGCTTGGCGATAAGGAGGGGAGAGGTGGCCACAGCAGCAGGGCGGCCACACTTGTTAGCGCGCCGGTACATACGCATTCCGAGGGCGGGGCGGGGCGTGGCGCGGCGGTCAGGTGCCGAGGAGCAGGCGGTCGCGCGGCGCGCGGGCCTCCGGGGGCCACCCACCCGACGCAGTGCGATATGGCGGTGCACGGCCGGGCACCACGCGGCACCGCGCTGATGGCATCGGTGGGACCAGACCACAACAAACGTGATGATGGCCGCTGCACCGCGGGGCGGGGAGGGCCGGGCCGCTTGTGGTCGGCGGCAGCACTTATTCCTATTAGCAGACCACGTGCGCGCGCACACACGGGCGCACATGGCAGGGGAGAGAAGTCGTGCTCCGCACGGCGGCTAATAACCACAGGGCCCCGCCTGCCCCGCCCCGCTCCGGCGCACGTTCCAGTAAAGGACGCAGCAACGGCGGTCCTCCGAACAACAAAAGCGTCGCCGTGTGCGAGGGCGCCGCTACTGACCACAGCCACCTGCGCGCTGCCGCAGTCTTTTGATCTTTTTTCCCGATTTCCTGGAGTTTCCCCCGCCAGGCGGCTCCGCACAGCTCTATGCGCTGCAGCGCGGTGGTGTGCGCGTGACGTCCGAGGGCCGCGCGGCCTGCTGGGTCGGCCCGCGAGGAAAGGCAAATGTTTGTAGAGGCAACATGTCGAGGCGGAGCCCGGCGAGTCCGTCACAATGACGCCCTTAATGCGGGGGAACACGACTGCTGGTGCCGAGCAATCCAAACAGGCGCCCGGCGCACAGACAGCGCGGCCCGCATCCAAAAGCGTTACGTTTGTAACACGGTATAGACGCACGACTCAAGGTGTTTACGCACTCGACTTCAATGCCGAATTTTTGGTGTTATTACCCTTCGATTGTAGCTTGCTATACGAAAGCTAAGCGATCACAACTAAACAACTTCAACTAACGAACGCTTAACTTGACTGCGTGCCATCTGCTAAAAATTCTACTTTTTTGGACGTGTACCATGCCGCGCCGCACTTACGATTTAAACACACTCGTTACGGTGCAGATGCTTGCCACGTGTAACCGTTCGAGAGGCAACTTTCAGGCCGCAACTCCAAGGTGGAAGTAAAGCGAGCCGGGCCCAGGGCCACTGGGGGGCAGGCGGCATGCTGCTGCTGCTACCAGCAGCGAGCTGCACCGGCACCGGGCCGAGCCGGGCCGCCAGACGGCTGGGCACTGAGCAGTTCGCGAACCCGCCCCGCCCCGCCACCGCAGGAGCCACCAGATTTATGGCCCATGATGGCTGCACGTCGTCAGTTTCAATCGGGGCGTGGCGCGGCGCGGCGGCGGCAGCGAGTCCGGCCTGTTGATGAGGCCCAGACAGCCGTGCCCGCCCGGCAGCCCGTCTGTCCGTCCGAGCGTCCGTCCGCCCGACCGTTTGTCAATCTTTTCCCGGAGGAAAAGATATTTAAATTTAATTTCGCTCGTTGAGATTATAAAAGGGTGTTTGCTGCATTCACGCCACGCCCGGAGGTATTTATCGTTAGGGGCGCGCGTCGTAAAGCGGCAGTCTCATTAGGCAGAGGACTGTAACGCGGCACGCGCCGCAGTAACGGAGAGGACGCCGCTGGGACACCGCAGGGACGCCACCGAGACGCCACGGGAACGCCACAGGGACTCCGCAAAATAGCACTTACAAAAACTAGGACGCTCCAATGTTGAATCATGGGAGCAAAAAATACAATTGACAACCCATAACTAACGTAACGCACCAACTGCAAAAAACAGGCATGCAATGGGAGAGGGAGGTGAGGGCGGCGAGGCGAGGCGTCCAGGCGGGCTGGCGACCTTTGAACGGTTCCTAATGGGTGAGTCAAGTTTATACGCTGTGCAGCGGCCAGGCGACCAGCTCTACATTCCGCACGCACCGCCACAGAGCCATCCACCAGCAGCGTCTGTCTCTCACTCACTGCAGTCCGAGCTCGCGTGTAAAAAAAAATAGTACCCTCTCTTCACCCAGAATAGAACGACGCGACGAGAAGGGGTACCAGTAAAACTGAGGGCTGAGTTGGGAGCCGAAGTGCACCCCTTCGCCGCCCCCGCTCGAAAAAACCGAAACGTAAAAACAGCCTTTTGTCTCTCGTGCCTCGTGCCCGCGAAAGAGCCATAAAAAAAGTCGAAGCGGTCCGCCTTTATGGCCAACCGTTTGACCGCATCGCGTATATCGCCTGTATGCCATGTGTCCCTCCTCCACACGGCCCACGCACGGCGGCGGCCAGGGGCGGGGAAGGAAGAGGGGGAGGGGCAGCCTCGTGGCTGGCCACGGCCCCTGCAACATTCGACACTGTTGAGAGGGACAGAGACAGGAGAAGTGAGGGATTTCTCATCCCTGAAGAAAAATTTACAGCTCTTGACTGAACCTAATTCGTATCTACAGTCCGTAGTTTCACATGTGGGTTCGAGTTCGCGTTCTTTGATTTTAAGTCAACACGACGCGCATTTTCGTTTTTGTCTTTTGAGTTGCTACCATCGCGCTGTTTGCGTTGTGCGACCCAAAGGCTAGGTGTAAACCATGACACGCAGTCACAAAACTGTTTACGCGGTGTGGAGAATCTTTCTAACTTAACTTTTCTTTTCGAACGAGACAAATGATGATTCTTGTGCTACGTCGGGACAGGGTTAAAAGCGTGTTAGCAAATACCCAACAAATTGGTGGCCAGGAATGGTTTTTTAGCCCGCCCTTCTGCTTTGAAAAAGCTATCTAGCGGGCTTATGCAAACGACCTCGTGTCTGTCTGTCTGTCTGTCTGTCTGTTCCACTAGAAGGAGATGTGCTAGAGACTTCAAATTTTCAGGGTATCTTAAGGTTCACTCCTAGAAAACGAAACGCCTACGGCAAATCCTGGCAACCAACCCTAAGGGGCTGAAAGGGGGTATCAAAGAAAAGGGGGTAGGTCTAAAAAGTCAGAAAAAAATATTTTTTTTTATGAACTCCTAAGGGGTTACTCGTCAAAGTAGAGCCCTACGGGCGAAAATTTTGTCCGTTTTGATCATTCTTTTACCGTTTGGGCGCTAGAGGGAGTTTCTCTCACAAAAGTGGCCCAAAAATAAATTTATTAATTTCCGAAAATATTGAATGGTCTCCTTAGGGGTAACTTGTCAAAGTAGAGACCTTTGGGTGAAAATTTCGTCCGTTTGGCTCTATCTCTAACCCTTTAGGCGCTAGAGGGTCTTGTTTGACGAAAGTAAGTTAAAAATTGCTGTAGTGAACAATTAAATGTAAAAGAAGGCCCAAAACCGCAAAAGGGGTAAGAAACTCCCTCCCCCCACCCCAAAAAACGTTTTCTAAGCAGAAGGGTGGGTTGTAGTCGCGGTGTTTCACCGTTACATCCCTTTCTCGTGTCTACGGGGCAAATTTTAAGGACGACGGGCTTTGCGGGCCGAAGGCCCGTTACATCATTTGATTATGTTCTACAGCAAATCGCGTGACAGAAATGGTCGGGCCGTAGGCCCGACCATCGCCGCCGGCAGGCCAAGCAGGCCCGGCCCCTGCCGAACGGAGTTGCCGGCGCAGCGAAGCGAAGCTGGCAACTTCGTTTGGCGGAAGGGCGGGCCTGCTTGTTTTCATTTTTCAGAGGTGTTGTTACAGTTTGGCGATTTTTACTGATCCGAATAACGTTCACATGTCCCTTTTTTGAATAAAAACCACGCCTGCCATATCTCCGAAACAGTTGCAGTTACGCTCGGGTAAAATGGTTTCTTGTATTTCAAGACCTGGTCTTGGATGCCATTGGCGTTCGCTATAAGATCCGAGATCGGGTCTTGAAATAAGTAACATTTTTTACCATACGGGTCTCCAAAAGAATGCAATTTGTAAAGGAAGGAATAGGCTAGTAACCACTTTCTGTGTGGTAGTTCTAGGGTAAAGGAGAATTTGAAAATCTGATCCGAAACAGGTTCGGTAAAGAAAATCGTGAATTTTGTGAGCTTCTTCAGAAGAAGCAACCAAAGAAAGGAGGATTACTTAAAATTATAGCAGAAAAAACTCTCACGTAGTGAGCGGGGGCAAATTGTATCATTTCACACAAGTTTGGAGGAAGTTCAGGATGTCATAGAGTGAGGCCATTCCCTCGCTAGACCGCAGCTCAGCAACTGCTCCAGGCGGGCCGCATAGCTGATCAGGTTATCATCATTTTGGAAGCTTCATTTACCAACGCGAGGGCCAAAACCACAAGATATGCTGCGGCTGTGAGAGTCCTCCCAAGCTCCTCCCACGCAGGCATGAGTCACCGGGAGAAGGGTTCCCAACAGTAGCTTGGAAAGGGGGAAGGAGGGTCAAAACGACTGACCCGACGACGAATTTTCATCGTTGGGTGCATGCCATGATTTACTTTCACTTTACTGGGGCTAACTGTAGGCGCGTTTCAATACAAAACGTTTTTGACTTTCTGTAGTGTTTATTGTGTACTTAGAAAATCATCTTTCGCGTCATACAGGAAAGCACAATTCTTTTATAGCTAAGAGTCTAGTCATATTGCTAAGAGTGATTGTATAATGTCCTATGACAAAAAATGATTTGTCATTACGTTTCCGCATACGCGAAAGTTTTGACCGGCTGACCCAGACGACTCTTGCTTGAGACCCGTATCCCGTATAGAAGCAGCAGAGTAGCGGTAGCAGTAGTGGACGGTATGAAACAAATCCATTCGAGAAATTAAATCCCCTCCCCCTCGGCCGCCCGCTCCGCCCGGATCGCGCCCGGCCCCGGCCTGGCCGGCGGGGTGGACAGTGGAGCGCACACCGCAGCGCGGACCCCCCGCGGAGTCACCGGCACCGTTAGACCACAAGATCATTGATCAGCCATACAAAGGACGACGAAACACTGATAGAGGGAGCCGTACACGGCAAAACGCCGGGGTCCAGGCACACAGATGGCCTTCCTTGAGTCTTTACGTCACAGGCCTCGATAACACATTCATATCTATTTTTGTGAGAAAATGCATAAGGAAGCATTTCGATCTCACGTAATAGACGTTAAAGGTATGGGAATCTCAAGTGATGATGGAGCATGAAAAATGCAAGGCTGCCCGACATCAAATCAAAACTAACGAAATTCCGAAGGTAATTTACACTGAAATTTACTTTATGGAGCATAAAGTACGAGTATAACAGTTGTTACATTTGTGATTTACCGTCGCCGTTTTTTTGCACAGTGTTGTGTAACAAATGTTTGCATGAATCCAAATCCGTGACACTTGTTGCACTGCTAATTATACCCGGGAAGCATAGCTCTGAGCGAAAACAATAAGCATTGCATGTGCACGAAATGAACGCGTAGCATCTGGTGTGGCTCCCCTCAGGTCTGGTGCTGACACATAGCTCCACTCAGCCCTGCCCCGCCCCGCCCCACCCCGCCAGATCAGCTGGCATCTACATATGGGCATTGCCAGTCAGCTGATGGCCCAGCTGGGCGGCTAGCGCTGCCGGGGCACGGGCGCAGCCGTCGGCAGCACTAGCGAGAGTGAATGCCTGTCCGGTCTGGCAGGCGGCTGGCGCGGCGGCGGCGGCAGGGGACCCGGAGGGGCGCGGGGGAGGGGGCCGCGCACTCACACACACCTGTGCCACTCGCAGCCCCCTAGTGGGGGGCTGGGCGACCCCCGCGCCCCGCCACGGCCCAGGGTGGTGTGTGGGGGTGTGACACGAGCCCCCGCGGCGGCCGCGCCCCCCCAGCCCCCCGCCGCCGCCCCCGAGGGCGTCCACAGCGGACAGCTGCGAGCGGCGCGGGGCGGTGTGGGCAGAGCGCGCCGGAGCCAGGCAATGGCGTAGGAGACGGGGGGGCCGGGGGGGCCCGTGCCCCCCCAGGTTTTGAGCTGGGGGGGCCTTGCCCCCCCAGAATTTTTGAAAGACACGATCAAGGAAATGGGTTTAGGGACGCCGCTCAGACCGCAGGCCACGCCACGCACAGAAAATCTTCTTGTTCAGCTTCAGCTGCTACTTCTGAAAGGTCCTTCAGTGCGTTGCGCAGGCTGAAAAATTATCTTCGCTCCACCATGAACCAGGCACGTTTGTCGCAGGTAGTTCTGCTACACATTCACAAACATCTCACAGAGCAAAGAGATCTGAACAGCATCCTCAGGGACTTCTTGTCGAAGACTTCCGACAGGAAGATGTTTGGAAAAGTGTAAAGTGTGTGTACTACAATTTAAAAAAAACAACAAAAAAAGTTCCGACCAGAAACGGATCGTGAAAGCAGATGATACCTTGTGAAGAATTATTCTATTCCAGTCTATTATATTTCCGTATTTACACTTGTGGAGAAAGGGAGGGGGGTGGGTGGCGTTGCGGTGCGGTGCGGTGCGGGGGCTCCAGCGGTAGAAGGGAGGGGGGCTGCTAGCGATAGCGCGGCCGACTCGGCTCGGGGCTCGGGCTCCGCTCGGGGCTCGGCTCGGAACTCGGCTCGCCTCAGCAGCGCTACAACGCGTGGCGTGGCTGACGCGACGGCGACGTACGCCAGCCGCCTCACGACCCCGCCTAGCAGGCCCAGCCCAATACGTATATGAGCTTTCTTCTGGTTCTCTTTAATATTTCTTAATCGAGAGTAAAAGCAATGACACCTTACATTACTCATGTATAGTTATATGTATGTTAAGTGTAAGTAAGTTTAAGTTTGTAAGGTATCATCTGCTAAAAACTCCGCCTGGTGGGTAGGCAACCCACAACACGTGCCCCCCCAGCTTTTTGGACCTTCCTACGCGCCTGGAGCCAGGGAGAGCCCTTCCACCTGTTTGGCCTGCTCATGACCCTCTCGCGTTCGCCGGTCGGCATGAGCCTGTCTCTCATGCATCTGGCCAAATATCAGTGCACCGCCTTCGCCGCGCCCGCCTCGGCGTCGAGCGACTAAAACAGGTTGCGGTAACTCTTGTAGAGTGCGAGGTATGCTGATGTGCACCACGTTGTTAAGGACGAGCGGATGGGAGTGAGAGAGAGGGGGAAGGAGGTGATACGCTCGACCAACGGAAGCTGCAAGTGCAAGGACGGTTGGCGAAAGCCGCCTGAACAGACTTCCGAGTTCCGAGCAGGTCTAGCACGCGGCTCAAGCGCGGGCGCTCCCTGACGGACCCGGGACGGCCCCCGCGCCGGCGGAGCCGGCAGAGCCTGCGGCGAGCGGGAGCGCCTCATCTTCTGGCCGTAAAGAACAATACAATGGCAATACCGTGACCCCGCGGCGCGGGTCTGGCGCCAGCGCCTCGGCGCAACACCTCCCGATACCCTCATCAGACCTCTCCTGGCCCCGCCGGGCCCCGCCCCGCCGTATGAATGTGCCATTACTCCCGCAGCCAGCGGCTCCGCTGCGAGCCGTCCGGCCAAACGGTGCAAAAAGGGCAGCGGCCGCGCGTCGCGCCGCCAGGCCAGTGCGGTGCGCGCGGCCCGGGTCACCCGGCACCGGACCCGCACCGCCCGGCACGCACGCGGGCCGCACGGCGCACGGCCGCCACCCATGAGGCGATCAAAGGGATCGGCCCGATCGGCCCGAGCGATCTGTGCGCTTGGGCCGCACCAGAGCCAGCGTTCGTTATTTTCGCAGCTGGGCACGGCAAAATGCAAAGCAAAACGCAGAGCGTGCTCTGCTCTCTCTCTCTCTCTCTCTCTCTCTCTCTCTCTCTCTCTCTCTCTCTCTCTCTCTCTCTCTCTCGTTCTCCCCTCGCGCCATTACTCTGTTCTGGGAACGCACGGCGCGGCGTGCCACAAATAGGGTAAGTCCTTTCCTCCCGCCCCGCTCCAGCTCCAGCTTCCCTCCGCGCTGGAAGCTCTGGAGGCTCCAGAGGGAGGGGGGGCATCGGCAGATCTGCCACCACAGCCAAATCGAAATGAAAAGTAATAGACACACCCAAAAAAATGAAGAAGATCGATAGTCGATCTTCGGCCACTTCCCCGAAGCAAAATAAGTGGCTTCGTTTTGGCTTCGAATTGAAGCCTCCAGGCTACTCTCCGGAAAAAGCCTCAGGCTGAGAAGCGTTTCAATTCTAGCCTGGATGCTACTTTTAAAAG
>NW_026267199.1:1587930-1617774 GCF_000697945.3 Frankliniella occidentalis
CGGTTCGTCTGATGTCAGACTTTTCTCTCGGCCCACGTCTGACGGCAGAGCTAGCTGACTTTGCGACTAAGTTCAAACTGGCTTAACGCTATAGGGAGCAAAAAAAAAGGTCGCCCCATCTTTTGATATGTTGTTCTCCATGCTTCAAAACGCCTAAATAGCCATACCAATTTTGATCAAAATTTTATTTTTCTGTCAGCACTTAGTCGCACCGATGGCCGAAGACCAAAAACACTAAGTCCCCGCTGGTTCACACTATATGGGTGGAAAAAAAATGTCCAGCCATCTTTTGATATGTTATTCCCCATGCTTCAAAACGCCCAGATATCTTCATCTTAAATTATCGATTTTTTGAAAAATATCTAGACTTAGAAACTTTTGAGCACTTTGCTGTGCGGCTTTCGGTGCTCGGCAAAGATTTATCATGATGGCTTCAATCCGAAGCCACCAGGCCAAAATGCGAAAAAAAGCCGGTAGGCTTCCAAAAGAAGCCAGTTCTCCTCCTCGCAGCAGGTAGACCCCGGACGGATCGGGGCGGGGGTGGGGCCGGCCAGCCGAATTAGCCGAGAGGCTAGGATCTAAGCCATCCGGCTACGAGAGAACAAAGGCGGGTCCCAAAAAGAAGCCAGAATGCTTCGACATAGCCCGTTCCTAGCCAAAACGAAGCCTCTTATTTTGCTTCGGGTCGGCAGTGTTCTTGGGGTCGCGAGTCAGACGGTGGCCGCTCGCTCCGCTGCGGTCGGGTCCTGAGGTCTCTCTCCCTCTCCCTCTCTCTCGGCAATAGCGCGCCCGGGCCGTGGGAGGGACCAGGACGGCGATAGTCCGGGCCGGTCCGCCCACCGCGCCACGTGCTGAGCCCGGGCCAGGAGGCTCAGCCCGGCTCAGCCGGGTGCACCGCAGCTAAGTCGATTGCGTTGCCTGCGCGCACCAGCGCTTCTGGCGAGGATTCTTTGAGACTCTTCCGACTCGCGGAGTTCGAGCGGGAGGGTGAATCTCGAACTCGATACTCGACATGAGAGACCTCGGTGATGGACGAGTTGCATGACGTGCTATAGGGCTGCCAGCCGGTTCGGAAGCTCTGGTGACGAGTAGATAAGACAATCTCTAGACAAGGTCGAATTGGGTTTCGAGTTTAAGAATCGTCCCCCACTTCAAGCACCGGAGGCGCAGCGCACAGTTGCGCAGGGCGCAGTTGCGCAGCGCGACACAAACGACTTGCAGCCGACTCCACATGATCGCTCGTATGAGCGGCGTCCACTCTGCCGCACCTGGCCGGTCGAGAGGGATCCACTTCGGTTCATCCGATACCAATCTCCCTCCCGTGCGGTCACTCTTCTTTCATTCATCCCGTTCGTTCATTCATTGACGGATGCGCGGAGCTCCGCCACGCCCCGCCACACCCCGCCACACCCGACCACGCCCCGCCACGCCCTCCCATGTCCGGCCGGGCGGTCTCTTTGAATTCCGCCGGGCTGACCTAGAGCGCACCAGGAGCCAGAAGCTTCGGTAATGAGCCCCCGCCCACCACGCCCCGCCACGCCCCGCCACGCCACCCGCAATTTAATCCAAACGAATCAAGGCGAGGAAATGGGATACAGATGCAGTGGAAGATGGGCGAATGACGGACAAAGAGAGAGAGAGAGACAGAAAGGTCAAGTCACGTCTGACAGCGGCACGCTCCCTACGACACGACAGATCGGCCAGGTCTCGGCCTCTCTCTCTCTCTCTCTCTCTCTCTCTCTCTCTCTCTCTCCTTCCCTCTCTCTCGGGTCCAGCTCGATTACGCTCCCCCGCAACCGCCCAACTCTCCCGCCGCTCAATGGACGTAAGACGAAGGAATCCGAATGAATCAACGCTAATCGCTACCGACCGCTGGCCGCCGCGGCGAGTGCTGTGCGGCGCTGTGCGGCGCGCCTCGGAAGGCACTTGGCTCTGACCTTTCGGCGCTGCCCATCCCTAGGCAAGGGCCTAAACGCGGATGATGGTCCAGATGATGATGGATGCTGCGCGTGGGCGGGCGGAAAAGCCCCCCCCCCCCCCTCCGCGCGGCACGGGACCCTACTAGCAGCCTAGCGACCCAAATACCTACTTACGTATTGATACATATTACATTTTTTATTGCATTTTTCGGGGATCAGGGTGGGTGGTGAAATAGCTTGGATAAGAAGCTCGTGAATTTAAAAGATGCATGCGAGAGCAGTTGATGAAAAGCAATAAGCAACGAATGACTCAGTGGCGCTTGAGCGCACACCGCCGCATGGCTGAGCACTGGGTGAACTACTCACACAGGCGCTCCATTTCAAAAGTTTTACGTGTTTACAATAACGAATTATATTTGATATTTTAAGTAAATTACGTTCATGTAAGGACAAAAATTCCAATTCTTCGCGAGCATCGAGTATAAGAGATCATGGAGAAAGTACGCCCATTTTTATCAGATTCATTCGACAATTACAGCACGGTGAAAAGTTTCCTTGGAATTTAAGTTCTTTTCGTGAATTGCAAGGACGGGTAGATAATTTCCATATCGACCCTTGATTTCCTAGAATCTGCCGTGAAACCATCTGCTTCCCAGGGGAAACCTTGGAATTTTCTTCTGGTAATCCAAGGCAACCCCTTACATATCACACCAAACATTCCAAGGCTTCCCCTTGCAAGCAGAGACTTAAGGCAGAACCCGTCCTTGAAATTCACAAAATAACCTTGAAATCTAAGAAAAACTTTTAACTGTGAGGAGCTTGGCGCCTGCGAGACTCGGGGTAGGCCACCCTGCAGTACACGTATGCACTGCGTGCAAGGTTTTGCCTACCTATCAGGCGCCATGACAGCTCGCCAGGTTCGTAAGGCGGCGATTGACGGACGTACTTTCTTGATGATTCCTAATTCGTTACTTTTGAAAAAGAATAAAATAGGCCGTGCCGTCGCACACAGTAGGGGCATGTTCTGAAGGCTAACAGCGTCCGTGTAACGTCACGTACATTGTCTGCAGTCGGGGATATCGACAAGACCTCGGATCCATTTGCCGCTCTTACTAACTACAACCGTCATCATCATCTATATCACCAACCGTTCTTTACACAAAGAAGGGGTAGGAGGGAGGGGTTCGAGGGGGGCGAAGGAGCGAGCGCATTCGTATAAAAAGTCCTCAGCCCTTCTTGCCCCCTTAATCACCTATTGTCGAAGCGGCGTTCCTCTCCGCAGCTAATGGGTGGGGACGATGATCAGCGAGGCAAAGTGTCAATGCTGCCGACACGGCACGGCCACGCCACGCCGCCCAGCCGAGTGTAATGAAAAATTAATTACCATCAGTCAAGTGGCAGCAGCGGCCAGTCAGTTTGGTATCCGCTTTGATGGGCGCCGCCCCGAGACAAGACTAGCCTGCGGGGCGGGGCGGGGCGGGGCGCAGAGCTATACGGACGCACGACACACTGCGGGCGGAGACCTCAACGCAACGCAACACGAGATCTCCCCAGCCGGGGGTCAAAGCGAGTGCTCGCTTTTTAACATGTCAAACAAATATGAGCGGAAAGTTATCTTCTGGCCTAACAGAGTGATTTACTCAATGCAGACAAAATGCCGTTTGTTCTAATTCCTTCTACCACACGCACCCTTCAACGTTAGTAATAACTAAGGTTAAAAATTTTATTTTAACTTAAGAGTGAACTGACAGACTTGGTATCTGCCTGGCATTTACACAAGATGAAAGTTGACAACCCATAATCGTAACTTAATTTTGAAAGAATATACGATTCACGAAGCATAACTGACGTTTATCTTAGATGCATGAAGTCATCATTTAAAGTTGGGGACTGAACCAACACAGTACGCGAAAAACTATTTAAAAATGCACCCGCATCAAAAATTACTGATCTGTACGAGTCGCGACCGAGTTCAGACAGCTGGCGTGAGTCATCACGAGAGCGGTGCCGGGCGATGCAAGGCCTGTCGTGGCCCGACGCGGCGTAACCTGGCGGGGCGGGGCGCGGGGCGCGGGGCCCTTTGCGGCTCCTCAGGTGCGCCATGGGATTCGATGACCCGGCCAAGCCCCGACACCGCCCCGCGTGTGGGGATGTGTAATATGAATGGACATTACGGCCCCATCCCGGTCGCAAATGTCGTGCCACGCAAGATCTACTTGCCAAAATAAAAAGGAACTATGATCATTAGGTATCTAACTCGAAAGCAAGCGAGCTGGGCAGAGTTAAATCGAACCAACTCGAACGCGCTCAAACGTACTTGGAAAAACTATACCTTAAATAACTGCATTTAAAAAAAAAATATACAACGCAATTTTTTACTTATTTTCATAGCATTTTCCATTGTTTTAAAAAAGGTTACGTTGCTCTGGTGGTCAGATGATTTATTCGTTCTTGAGAAAAAGTTTCCTTTTAAAGCAAAGTTATCCTTGATAGAAGGGATTTTGCCTTGTTTCAAGGATAAGGTTTTCTGGGTGTACATAGAGAGGGGAACCGAATTTGATGAGGACAGAGAGGGACGGGGGACGGAGACGGGAGGGGGAGTAGGGGGAGTATGACACAGGCATACGTAGAGGCCGCGGCCAGCGCCGCCAGCAGGTCGGCCCCGCGCCGCGAGGTATGCGGCCCGCGCAGCTGTTCGCCTCGGGGGCGCTTGCCGCTGCGGGGGGCGAGCGGTCGGGCGCCCGGGGGGTCCAGCCCCCCCTGTGGGAGTCACAGGGGCGCCAGCACCCACCCCCAGCCCCCGGAGGGGTGCGCAGGGCGCGTACGGCGGGGGTGGAGCGAACAGATGGTCGCTGGCGAGGGTGAGGGGAACGGCGGGCGGTGGAGGCTGGCGGGTACCGCTACGGCTGGACCGCGCTCTGGGCCGCCCGCCCGCTGCACCGGGCCGCCGCCGCCGCCCCACCACGGCTCTCGGAATGCACCCGGAAGCCCTGGGTGAGCGTGCGGCGGAGAGGAACACCGCGGCGGCCGCCGTGACGACCAGCCGGGGGTTCCTTCGAGCTCATTTGTGTCGTAAAGGCAAGGCACTGCACCGCGCCGGATCGGAGGTGGACAGGGAAAGTGAGGAGGCCCGGGCCCGGACAGCAGAGAACGATGCTGCACGATAATAAATTTATCGTAGCGTACGTCTCTGCCGACCAGTCTGGCGGTATTGATGTTAAGCGTTCAGGAAAGTCTTGCTGACTTGGGCCGGACGGCCCGGCGGTAGGGCGGGTATGTGTCCGGGGAGGAGGGGGAGGGCAGGCGGCGGGAGGGGGTGCCAGCCGCCTTGGCGCCAGCCAGCCCGCACCGCGCGCTCCGCACTTTTTGCCGGCCGGCACAGCTCGGCGCAGCTCGGCACTGATCGCCTCTCGGCACACGCCCCTCGGCTGCCATAAAGTCATGCGCAGCGCAGCGGCAGCGCCGGCCGCGCCGGCCCGGCAGGCCTGCACGACACATCACCAGGCATCGCCCTCCGTGATTCATTTCAAGGGCTTTCCAATAATAGTTTTTCATTTTTTAAGACGGGGCAGGGGGTTAGGACGAAACGTCGTGTCACGCTATTGTCAACACTGATAAGCTAAGTGTGCGACTGCTCAACACTTGCAAGTGTTCAACTCAGGAGGTGTGCACTACTTGAAAGTGTGCACGCCTACCGAGTTGAACACTTGCAAGTATTCAACTTTGCAGTTGCACACTTGCAAGTGTTGGGCAGTTTGTTCACGTGGTTTTGACGCCAACGAACAAAGTGACCCGAAAAACCGCATTAATAAAAGCTTACGTAGAATTTCACCAAGCTACAGTGAACCCTGCAGCAGTATAGCTGGGATGGGGGTCAATTTTCACCTTAATAAGCTAGGGTAAAATCATTGTACGTGACGGTGATGTACACTACTTCACCGTAGCATACCGTAAGCTGTAGAGCTGCACCTGCAAGGTTCAATGTAAGCATACGGTGAAATTCACCATAAGCTTTTAACAGTGCGTGTGATTTGCGTCAGACTCAAATTGTCGCAGACACTTATTTTAATATAACCTATCAGAACGTGAGTTTGAGTGATCTTTTCGTCATGTGGCAAAAGTACATCAGGAGAGTAATATAAATACGGCAGTATTTTTTTTAACTTGTTAATTGGAATCTCGCGCACATCGTAGATGCCCGCATACATGGCGCCGTGAGAAACTGCGACAAGGCACTACAGTGTGAGTGTCCGTAAGTGCGTGTGTGTGCGAGAGTGAACGTGTGTGTGTGTGTGTGTGTGTGTGTGTGTGTTAATGTGTGAGGGCGCGCGCGCGCGCGCGGGTGTGTGTGTGTGTGTATGAGAGTGCGTGTGACCGCTAGACCACATGCGTAATGGCTTAATCGAGTATCGCCCGGATCGAATTTCTAACCAGGGTAAATGGAGTCTCTCACAGGACAGAATGTACCTATCGTTAAGGTCACTACGTACTCAGAAGACACACCAAGTGTGTGCAAAGCGCTCACTCTTCAGTGGATAGGAAAGAGTGCCCAGTTGCTATTAATCATGCCAAAATAATTACTTCCTTTGAGTTGCAGTGCACGGGCGAGTTCACGCTAAAGAAATTCGCGCTATATATGCCAAATACACACCGCCCACTAGAGTATCCTCTTCCTCCCCGCTACAGCGACAGCGTGTCAGTGTCAGGGTTAACAAGTCATCCCTCATCGCTTCGTCACAGGCCCGACGCGCAGGGCACATGCTCAAGCCCGCCTGCGGCCGATGGCCCTACGCACGCATTCCAGGAGACGCCCCTCTAAAGAACTATACAGGCCTTATAGCGTTTCGAACCATTACCCATGCCTATACCCGCACAGAATGCAAAATAAGCTACGAGATGGAAAACCTCTTCCTTAAAAGTTTTTTTTCCACCACTGCTCAATTAATTTGAGCCCAACCACTCCTTGCCCCTCCTCTGGCGCCAGCAGCATGCTTTACGAACATCCAGCTAAACGTCTTTCAATAGCGCACCTGTAATTAACCTAACACCGCAGAAAATTGTCAAGGTGGAATTTTTATTATCTCTTTAACTCGACATAAATAATCTAGCTGCCCCCAGCATGCGGGGGCAGAACTACACTCGGGAGGAAACTCGACCGTAAACAAGGTATATCGTGCCAAACTATGATATTATTTTCAACAATGTGCAATAATGTGCAGTGTTGGTTCCCACAGATTTATGTTAACTGAAAGGCTTGAAAGCATTCCATTTCGCCCTTGAATGCTATCTGCAAACTGGCAATATAAATGCATATTCGACTTTTCTGTTCCCTCAACTGAAGACAATCCAGGATCAGCTTCTTTCATTTCAGCCGTTCACGCCCTACTGCGGGCGCGCTCCTGCGCCACGCTACGCCACGCCCTACGTTTTACGGCACTCATTTCAATGAGTCTATTGTTTAATTACCACCGAATGTAACGCAGCTACTTGTCATTAAGGAAGGGGGGACATAAGAGGGAGGGGGGGGGGGTAGCGATACCAGGAAAGAGAAGCGTTGTCTAGCCCCCCTCCTCCCCTCACTATTTTTCTCATCATTTTGTTTTGCACTGCGCCGGCCGCTTGCGGTTTATTACACCCACCGCCCGTCGCTTTTATTATCAATATGTGTGCGTCGCCCCTCGCATTATTATTATTATTATAACCAGATATTTATTGCTGCCTCTTTACTGCTTGCAGGTGAGGGCCCTCCCCCAGCTGCGCCACCAAGACAACTCGCCGGCCCCAGGAATGCGTGGTTCAGCATCACGCCCCCAGCCCGCCCGCATCAGACATTTGGCTCATGCACGATATTAGTTACTAGTATTCGTTTGTCTTAAAACAAGAGCGTGAGCCCATTTTGTCATGCATAGCAAAGTATATGTGTGACAGACATATGATTCACAAATAAGTGTGTGAAAAGTGCTAAATTGTTGAGCACATGACATAACTTTCATGCGCACATTGGCGTGGTGATTTTTCTACGCTTTTTACAAGTTCGAATGTTGCACTTCTGCGTAGAGTAACTACGCACGAAGTACTCTGGAAACGTAAGCATCGTAGAATACATTTCTAATTTTGTTATGAACAAAGTGCCCGCCTAAGTCCTTTTCCTTCATCGATTATAAAAAACTTCAACTTTTAAGATATTCTTTTCGTTCTGTTTCTTAACAATGTGATCGGGGCAGGGGATGCTGACGACACGCAAGTTTCCAGAGTACTGCAATTTAATTCAGGATTAAAAATTACTTTTCATACAATGTTGTCTTATGGGGTCGGCGCACAAATATTATTACTTTTAAACTGAGCGTTTTAAATAATAAATGAACTAAACACAATATTTATACTCTGAGCTATCTTCAGCAACTGTCGGTATATCACATGTTAAACTTTTCACCAATACATCTAAAACAGTGTCTGTTACATTTACTTATTTCTTGTTCCCTCCTGTTCCCCTCAATACACGTTAACAGAGACACAATGATTTCGCAATAAACTTCATATTTTTAGAATATATTTTAAAACCAGTCAGTTTCTTACAAAAAATGGATGTAAAAATTGTTGCGATTTTACAACAGGATAGTCTCGTACCAATCAACATAAAAAAAGTTGTTAGTTTCATTTTGGAAAAGTATACAAAGTATTTGTCAAACATAGTGTTTCAGTGATTTCGAGTGGCCTCTTTACATGACTGTAGTTGTTTGTTCGTTTTTAAAAGGGAAAATATTCGATACACTGAAAACAAAAGTGTGCAACTGGCATGCACATGGCAGTGTTAACTCTATGGTGCGCTCTTTACGTATTTGACTGTAAATTTGAACACTCAAAGGTATTCAACAGAGAACAATTTTAATAGCCCAAAGATGTATGGCCATCAATGAAGTTAAACACAACTAAGTATCCAACTTTACTGTTAAACACTTTTCAGTATTCAAATGTTCAAACAGTTCAGCGATACAACGTATTGCTAAACACTCTTACGTGCACGCCAGTTGCACGCTTTATCTACCAGTTTATAACCATTATATGCATTTGCCATATTTTTAAAATGACACCATTATTTGTCATTCTTGACAGGAATGCTAAAACTTGGCGTTCAAAACAAGCTCCAAAATATTGGCCTAAAGGCAACAGAGCTAGTGTTATGACAATGAACTAAAAAAGATATTTGAGATTTTCCCGACCTGTTATGGGTAATAAAAAAGGATCCTAAACGTAAACTCTGTGGCTAATCGACTATCAGTGAGAGCCTAGTACTGTGATTATCTCTAAGTTCGTGGGATGAGGTAGAGAGCTATGGGCGAAAACGCAGCGAGACCGTGCGACAGAGAGATAGAGAGAAAAAAATAGGAAGAGGAGATAGAGAAAGTAACTTCGAAAACAGCACCCGCGAGCAGCAGATGTGTTTGAGTGAGTGGGTGTCGCGCGAGTGGGTGCCCCCTCAAGGTGAAGCAGCAAGGTGCAGGTGTGTGAGTGTGTTGGGATGAGATGGCGTTATGTAGGTGTGCCACTCGCACCACCACGTGGGAGGGAGATAGATGGAGAAATAGAGAGTGATGTATGGAGGAAAATTAGAGAGGAAGACGATAAAGCCTATTACAAAGCTAGAGACAAAGTATACTGCAAATAATATAACGGTCAAAATAACCTAGATGAATGAAATTTGAGCCAGATATTAACTCGTATGTGGGGGTAGTGCAATTTCAGGGTTCATACCAGATCCCAAATTCTATTTTCCCTGACTTTTCCCTGACTTCCAGACCAAAATATCCCGTTTTCCCCTGACTTTTCTGAGTAGAATAGGAGGTCAATGTCGTAGAAATACAGAAAGAAACAGGACGCAAAAATTAATTCGTTACTTCTGAAAACTATGAAGAATACTGAAAATCAGAATATTGGTAAAAGAATAGGCCAAGATGGCGTCTATGCTCGCGAGCGGAGCGAGCGAGAAATTTTTGTGGTAATAAATCAAATTTTTTGCCATCTCTGGTGAAATTTGCCAGCATTTGCCGGCACTGAATAGTTTTCCCTGACCCAAATGAAATTTCCCTGACTTTTCCTTGACTTCCAGACACCTTTTTTTTCTCCCTGACTTTTCCCTGACTTCCCTGACTTCCCTGACCGGTATGAGCCCTGTGCAAGTTCTTGTGTGGAATAATTTTGCTCGAGGTGTAGGTGAGACGATTTCTCACTGCTCCATAAAAGCAAAAGATTTTAACCATTTTAAATTTTAATTCTTATTCATGAAAGTCTCACTCACTGATCTATGATTTCGCCCAGTTATGAGGACCCGGAGGAAACTCACTCCAATTACGCGATGACCCTTAATCATGACTTAATAATGACTTAAATAGAGACAATTTCGCTCTAAGAGAATTGTATTCAAACTATTTATTGCTCTCCTGAAAGCCAGGTATTTAACTGCGTAATGTGCGGCGCAACAAAAAGAAAAGGCTACATGACTATTAACCACTGAAAAACTAATTCATACTCTTACTAATTGAAACTCTTCTGGGGTGAGATCATATATAATATTAAGTCCTCCAGACGACGAAGACAGCGCCGGCGTGCCAGACGCTCCTAGCATTGACTCTGCTTGCGTTTTTCCCCTCCCCGAAGCACAACTGCCGAGCACACGCACACGGTGGCACTGCCCAGGCCTATCACAGTCAATAAATCCTTCAATCTGCACAGATATTTCATGATGATCTTGTAAAAAGACTCCAGTTGTGACACAAAAAAATTATGGGAAATGCAGACAGGAGAGTGTAGTGCCCTGCCCGGCGGGCGTCTGTCACATCACGTACCAGTGCGTGCCTTTGTGAACTCTAGAGTGAATACGTGAGGTGAGTACACCTCACACCCCGACCCCTCTAATGACCAATGAGCAGCGCGTAATTGTCCGGTAGTTCAGCTGAGCCCTTTCATTCATATCCATCTTTTCTACGTACGACGGTCTGTACTATGCGCCCTGTTTTGACGTCGATCAGACAGATTCATATAACAGAAATGAAGCTAGAATTTTGCCTTTACCTCATCGTATAGTTATATCACTTTGATTTTTTCACTTTTTTCGCCTACAATGCTATTTTAGTTCGTAAATTTATGTATGTTTTTCAATGAAAGAACACCCATGTTACTGTTACAGATATTTCTTTTGATAGCTTAAGAACTAGTACATTGCATTTGTTGATAATTAGGCCACTTGCGTTAAATGTGGACAAGGGGTTATACTGTGGATAGCTTTTTTAAAATTTTGTAACCCAATAGTCAATTAAGCGATTTTTATTTTATGCTAATTGGTTTGAAGTGCAGATACGTTCTCTATGCCGTCCGTTCTGCACGACTGATTGTACAATTGTTTGGTCGTTCTTAATAAATTAATTCACCGCGAGAACAATGTGAGTATTCTTTCATGGTTCCCGATTGTGTGACCACACGACCAAAGCGTGTCACTTGGAAAGGTGTCATAATTAAAAATTGAAGAGGCTTAATTTTTCTGTGGTCTTATCTTCTTGAGTTTGAATGTTACTTGTCATTTTGAGTACAGGGAGTTAAATCAGTGGCAATGTGGTCTTTTGCTTTCAATTTTTATGTATTTACATCTCTCTAGCCAACAAAAAATTATTTATATGGACAAAACAAGTACCGACTCAACACAACAAACAGGTCATGTAATTCTTTGCAAGAGATACGTGTACCTGTGTCAAAAGTCACGTATTGAAATGATCCCATTAAAAAATTCACACGAGACACACGCGCAAAATTGACACAAGACAATCATGGATCTCTAAGCAAAATATAAAATAGTTGTATTTAAAAACAATATTTGGTAAACAGTGGACATAACGAATGCAATACTAAGATAACAGAGTCCACGTGTCCCAAAATTCACTCCCACAGTCACACACAGTCACACAACCTTACTCACACACACTCTCGCAGGCTCACATACAAAATCACGTTAGAGTAATCTTTGGTTGGCAACAGTTCGTAGCGCGAGAGCCGCTACAGGCATCACGCCAGTCCCTGGAGAGGTAACAAGGACTGTCCAGCAGTTCTTTCTGCACTTTCTTTTTCAAATTCATCAAAATAATTCTGGACAAACTTTTATTATTTTGAATTTATAGGCACGGATTTTGTAACGAAGAACATATACGGAATATCACAATAATTCAGAATGTGGCGTCTAGTCCATTTGGGCTTTGTACCACCTACGACAGCGGGAATGTAGCAAAAAGTGAACAGCCAAAAAGGCACGGGAGGCCTAAAATGACTTTGCGAGGTCACCTCAGAGGGATCGGACCGGATCGGACCACCACAATGTTTAATAGCAGACTAACCCTCACTACCTCCGCGCCTCAAAAAAATGCAAAAAAAGGCTAATCATCCATAAAGCGCGCCATCTCTATATATGAGAGACAGGAAATTGAATAATTATTTTCCCCACTCTGTCGTAAAAATAATTAAAATGCATCAGACATCAATTTGTCCGGTCGTCCGGCCCGGGCCGCTGCTCCTGCTCTGTGTTCTTCTTCCCATTAGCGGTTGTCATGGAAACCACCGCTCCTCTCCCCCAGCTGGGCAAGAGAGCGAGAGAGAGGAGCCTACTGTGCTCCGAATGATGCGGTCCAGAAAGAAGGGGGGGGGGGCTGACCACGGGGTGAGGAGGCACGGGGCGGTACTGGGTGCCATGCTTCAAGGAATTTATCAGAGGAATCGTCAGGCGGCGGCGGGCTGAGATGGGAAGGAGGGGGAGGATGAGAGGGAGCAGGACGGGATGCACCCGGTCACGTGCGAGCAGCGACCAGGTGGTGTTCATTAGCAGAGGATGGGCCAAATACCGGTAGCCTGGAGGTGGGCCCCGCCACGCCCCGCCACGCCCCACCAAGACCAGCAGCAAAAGCAGTAGCGAGGGCGTGAAATCAATCTATAGGGGTCGGGGGCACCGGGGTCGGGCACGTAGTCGATAACGGGCGGGGGGCGTGAGCTAAATGACAAGTGATACGCCGACGGCAGTGGCGTCCCCCAGGGCGCGAGCGGAGCGGGCAGGTGGCATCCGTCGGCGGGACGCGGAGGTGCTCGTCAGCGACCCGGGCGAAGAGTGCGGCGATGTACGCGCGCGCTGCTACGAGATAAGGCTCTGGAGCGGCGTGGCGCGGCGGCGGCGGGCACGACGGCGTGCGGGGGGATTGTATGCAAATGCACTGGGCGCACAACTGTAGCAGCGACCGACCCGGCCGCCGCGCCGCGCTCCGCCACGCCCCACCGCGCCCCACCGCCCCGCCACAGGGCGGACTGTCAGTACAATTACACACAAGCCAAAGACGCGCAGCCTCTCGGTTCACATACAGGAGCGGGGACCCCATAAGGAACCTAAAGGAAATCTATAGGCAGTGATAACCTATTGGGCGTCCATCGGGTCCACATAAAGTACCTAGAGGCACACGAATCCACGCTCAATAAATGTTCGACTACTTTTCTCGTAAATGAGTGTATGTTACACGCAAGGCGGTATCTTGATTGGAAAATATAAAAATGTTCGTCAAAAAAACAAGAAAGTTGTGTGCTTACATCGACAACATTTTACTTGAGGCAGCATGTCCTTCATCAGAGCACAAAATCCACTTGGATCAAGGACAATATAATCTCCATTCACCCAAGACGAAAATATGCTCAGAACAAGAACAACCTTCTTATTTCGAGAACTGGGCGTTCTAAGTGTGCACAACAACACATGAATGCATTTGCACGTCAGCAAAGTGCCGCACAAATCTTTACCAATATCTAGTCCGGTCAATCTATGTACAGATTTACACATGAGCGTTTGGTGTGCACATCCGCGCATCCCTAAGAGCTCCAGGGTGGTGCCCCAGCCGGAAATACATAAGGGAGGTACTATAGGAAACCCAATGCTGGCCGCGGGGCCCCGGCGAGTTGGCGGGGCCGCGCGGCGGCAGACCAGATGGTCTGGTTAACGGGGCCAGCTCTGACAGGTGGGGCGGGGGGAGAGGGGGACAATAGGCCTTGCCGTGTCCTGGCAGCTGGGCGAGCGGTGAGCAGCGGTGAGCAGAGGTGAGCCTCCGCAGGACCTGCTCACCACCACCGGCTAACCTCTGGACCCACCCTCCACATTGACGTTCACGATACCTACAGATCTGTCCTATGGGGGGTTGAAAGTTTTCATCATTGGTGGGGAAGGCGAGTAGGCCGCAATACCCCCCCCCCCTCAAATAAAAAATAGCTTAGACCATGCATAGCCCTAGCCAACTAGTTTTTTGGGGGGATCCCCCCCTACCCTCTCTCCGCTTCTTTCGCTATTCTGTACCTAAAACTAGAAAAAGAAACACAGAGCAGAAATTTCAGCGCTTTACGAAAATCTTAATTGGGAAAGAAACGGTCAAAACATCATTATTCATAATTCATCATTCCCCTTAACGTGATAACACGGTGGAATGTGCCGATACATCAAACTTTTAGTTTGTCGCTTGTTGCAAACACGATATGACAATGTACGCCAATATCCGTGTAAGTACTGTTTGTATAGAAAAACTAATAATAAAAATAAAAATTAGAGTAACAAAATTAATAAATTATAATCTTGACTAATAATCACAATCATTAACAAGACGTACAAGACGTGCAAGGCATGACTAAAAGAAAGCTCATCGCAATAACAACAAACATCAACAACGTGCTAAGATAGCCACAATGGCCCAGCGCTCTCAGTGACATGTAGATCAAATTTAATCAATCGATTATTTAAAAAAAAATAAAAAAATTCTATGCTTGGATCTTAATGAGTTTTATCAACTATCCAAATGAAGATTAGAGTATTAATAAATTTGATCCTCAGAATATGAGAGCGCAGAGCCCGGCCGCCGAATACAAACCGTGAGCCACACGCCGAGCTACAAGCAGGATGCACATAACGTTCAACATATCACTACACACTTGGCCAGCCTGATCCTTGGTTAAGATCCGGTACAATGTATCTCAGCCTACAGAATTGAAATTAGATAGCCAATGCACTTGGATGGTTTTTCAAGGGAAGACCAAAGAACTTAGACAACATTTCGTCGTATGGAAAATATCAAAACGAGTTAAGAATGCATTTCATTTGATATTTTAAGAGTCAGTTGAGGAAAATTCACGGTGAAAATGCTCGTAAATCGAGTAGTTTTCCGCAGGCTGGCAAGTATTCTTAATACAAAAAACACAACCACTACAAACCAGAGACAACCATAAACCCAACTTCGAAATTTCCGCTGACTCGCATTTGCCTTGGTTTTAATGGAACAGAGACACGAAAAAAATGGAGAAGAAAATGGTTTATAACTCCAACTGAGAATGGCAAAACAAACGAGGCAGCTGGAGACTCTGAAGTTGAGTACACGGGGACATGCGTGCTTCAAAAACAACAGGCAAAGGTGGCAGAGGGTTTTCCAGAATCCTTGTTTTTTAACAGAATGAATGTATTTAATTTTTATTAAGTCGTAAAATGAAAATTAACATACGGAAGAAAAAGAATCGAAGTCGAATGAACTGAATAGTTTCTTTTGTTTTTCAGTTTTTTTAATTCTGATATTGTCCAATTATTTTTGTCGCTGTGGGCAGATTGGCCTCTGTGTAGCCGGGAAGGCGCGGCACTCTGCCAAGCTCGCGAAAGGGAAATGAAGTGAGAGGAAGGTGGACAGCGCTCTCCTCGGCTCTCTCGCGCTCACACGAGCACCAGCCGGACCGTTCGGACGCAGCCCAATATCTGCAGAAGAAGGGCAGTAGCAGCCCATTCAAACCGGGGCTAAGTTTAGCCATCCGAGGGTAAATTTAGGCCTACACCTCAGCCAGCGCCGTGTCTCGGCGTGGTGGGGGAGGGGAGGAGGATGCAACCCTTTGCCACCCATGCCGGGAGACAAACACTTAAGCTCGCCACTACACAGCAAACAAAACACGACAACATGCACAGACAGTGTATGGACGGATGTGATTCACAATATCACCAGTCAGTCCACGGGCAGCTGGAACCCGACCTTTACAATACTGAAGATATAAGTTAAGTCCAGGGACTGTTCAGACGACAGAGTCCTGAGACCAATAAATTTTAAGCCACTAATGGTTTTGATGCAACTGCCCGAGATGACATTTTGCTTTGTACCGCTTTTAAGGGGCAGGGGGAGCGAATGGGAATTATAGTAGAAAAGTATACGATAGGGAACAACAGACAGTACAGAGTACAAGCCCTCACAGAGGACATATTTCGTTTGAATGGCACGCCCGTACAGGCACAAAAACAATTCTTACGCAATTTATAATTGTTTAAAAAGAACTAGAGTCTTATATTTTAAAATAAATTTTAATAAAATGGAAAACGTAGTGAAATTTTCTACTTGTTTGGGGCCGAAATAATACGGGGGAGGGAGAAGGGTCTTCCCTCGCACACACAAACGGTGCGCAGCTCGCTTCAGGAAATGAATTTATGGCCCCTAGGCGCTGTGCTCAGCTCCGCTGGGCGCACAGCCAGCACAGCCAGGCGCGGGCCGACTGCGAGCCAAGCTCCCTGCCCCCGCACGAGGCACGCTCTCTGTATACACCATTTTATGGTCAAACAATTTTTTTATTTTTTCCCGAAACGAAAAGGAAAACAATGATCAATGATATTGAATTGGAAAAGAAGGCGAAAAGGGGAAGGACGGGGTAGGTGAGAGAAGCGAAGTCACAAAATCACACATAACACTGGCTATAACGAGAAGATCACTACACAAGAATGCAAAATTAACCCGTTAACAAAAATTTTGTTTCATGACAATTTTTTGGACTAAAACGAGAACGTGTAAAAAATGATTCATAGGAAGAAGACTCACTCCTTGAATACTGTTTGGAATCTCACGACTCAAACATTGACAAGTGCAAGTGCAGTGCCCTTCTCGTTTAAGCCACCGGTGACCTCACCTCGCTCGAATAAATAATTAAATAATCATAATAATAAAAAGTGAAAGAGCACTGGTGCGAAGCTGCTACCGCTGCGGGTGCGCGTGCGACATGTGCGGGAGGCCATAGCCGCCGCCGCCGCCCCCGCCACCCTGGCCGGGGGGCGGGGGCTGCTGCTGCGGCGAGGGGCAGGGCGGCTGGTGGTAGGGGGGCAGCACCAGGGGCTGCGGGGAGGGGCACGGCAGCAGGTGCGAGGGCGAGGGGTACATGTGCTGCTCGTGGTGCGGGTGCCCCGCCGGGTGGCCGTACATGCCCATCATGTGCTGCTGCTGCGCGTGGTGCCCGCCGCCATGGTGCCCGTGCATGCCCCCCTGGCCGCCGCCGCCCCCGCCGTGGCCGCCGTAGACCAACTGTCTTACTTTCTGTTCGTCGTCGCCAATGTTGTACGAGAGCTCCGTCTCCTCGAAGCCCGTCGCCGACATGCGCTGGTCGCTGCCGCCGCCGCCTCCGCTGCCGCCGCCGGAGGACGGGCAAGGGTCAGGGGAGTTGAGGCACGTCTGGATGAGGGCCTTGCCCGCCTCCGAGGTGATCATGGGCTGAAGCTTGCGCGTCGCGAACGTGTAGACGTGGCCCGTCTCCGAGGCGACCAGCAGCATCACTTGCGTGCCAGTCAGCGTCGAGAGCTCGTACGCCTGCAACAAGTAAAACCAAAATCAAAATTACAGTTTTATTTAAGCTTTTCGCTAGGCTTGTATGCTCGGCATCGTGCCCCGGTGGAAGGGCCTGGTAAATAGAACGACTCCGGTCGGATCTAAACCTTTGGGCCAAAAGTGGCCTTGCGGGTCGTCAAGTCAAGTCAAGTCTCCTTCCATCGCAGCAAGGTGGATAAGCATGAGCACAACACACAGACAATGCATTATCCTGCCAGCGCAAAAATCACAAGAGACCAAATGTTTTCGGCCGCAGTTTGGGGGTATGTGATAAAGTAGTGGTATAGTCCACTACTCTCCGCACCGACGACCACAACGGTCGAATCCTGGATCAAAAGTTCAACTGACGCCATGGCACACATTCTGCAACAACTTGACGACTGGCACAGTGCTCCACAGTGCACATGGTCGGCAGGGTAGGATGAGGCGGGGTGAGGTGAGGCGGGACGGGGCGGGGCGGCCACGATGCTGTGGGTGGTGGTGGGCGTACGAGTGTCACAGCAGTGTCGCTGCCTCACGGCCAGATGCGTGAGTGTGTACATTGTGACGTGTGTATCTTGTCTCTCCGGCGCCACCTAATGGTCACAACACTGCACGACCTTCGCTCCCTCAACTGACTGCGGAAATTTTCATACTTTTCGCATGACACCTTCTCATCCCACTCCACCTCCACGCAGCCAAGGTGGCATTTGGAACTGATCCGGGCGTGTCAAACGAAACTGGGGGGGAAACGCCTTGCGGGTGCGGGCTTGCCTCATCCCGCAAAGAGTCATGGCCCCTGCGGCCGGATGCAGTATGCAGACCCGCCACACTGAGGTGCCCGGGCACAGGCCTGGCTGCCTACCCCGCCAGGCGCTAGGCACAGCTGCAGCCGGGCCGGGCGGCGGCGGCCCAGCCGCCTGGCGCCGCCTGGGCAAGGCACGCCCACCTTGACGCACCCATGCGAAAAATGCAACGCCCACAATCCCTGGCGAAAAAAAAAATCAAGATTTCCTCGTGTGGTTTGATTTAGACGTGATCTCTAACCAAATAACAAAAATGATATCGAATACAAGCCGAAAAAAAAAACGACGACACAAAGTGTAGAAGTGTTCGGGCCGCTTTGCCCATCACACAGACTGCGACTGCAGCTGTCACGTCACGTGACACGCATCGCACTGCCGGGCACACAATGCCGCGCTGGGTCAGGGGTCACGGCTCCGCGGGTCACAGACCATTAATCTGGTCACACCGCGGCGCGCGGCGCAAAGCGGAGCCAAACACCCTCGTAACTTGATACACCTTCTAAAGGACCGGCCCGGCCCGGCCCACTCGCACGAGGAATAAGGTGCACGCATGAGTCACAAACTTTTTTTTCACTTCCTCCCGATATTACGCGTATTGTGAAAAACAAGGATGTCATCATACTTTTTTAAAAAATGAGCTTTTTCTTAAAATTATGGGAGTTCCCAAAAGTTTTCCAGATTTTCCTTAAAACATCAGACGTGCTTGTTACCGTACTGACCATGTCCCAGACTAATCAGCGCGATAACTCGATTAATATCTGAGAGGTGGAAAACACCTGAAATGACACCAGCTTTCTTGCCACTGTGGTGGTGCGCCGCGTGGCGCCTGTGACCCTGGCTGGAAATCCTAGTCTAAACACCACCACGCCACACTACACGGCCGCGCTGGCCGCGTGGAGGCGGGCGGGGGCGACCCGGCCGCGGTCAACTGGTTCAAGGACGAGGAGGTGGCAGTGCTCGGCGGGGGCCTCCTGCCTCCAGGTAGGCGTCGGAGTGCGGGGGTGCGTGGACTGCACTGAGAGAAATGTTTCGTTGCACCCATCAAAAATTGTTCGATCAGTCCGTATTAGTCATGGCCATCGAATTTTAGTCGCAGCAACTGAACTTTTCGTTACAGCAACGAAAATTTCGGTTACAGCAACGAGAATTTTGATGCCTGTGTCTAAGCCGGCCGGACTAATCGAACAAAATTGGGTCGTGGGTATCAACATTTTGATGGCTGCAACGAAACATTTCTCTCAATGTGGAGCAACGCGAGCCTATCGGGTCCGCAACTCTCTCACACTGCACAACTGCACTCGACTGCCCTTATGAAGTATGTTGCAAACACAAGGGTCCTATTGCACAAAGTTCAATGTTTCATGAAACTGCGTGTGCATAAGAGTGTCTTCACTTCACCTTAGTCCCAAAGAGGGGAAGGCATAGGGAGAGTATTAATTCATAATCCGTGCTCCGTATCATGTAATACGAACGAATATGCAACGAATATTAGGTTGTAACAAAATTCAAAGTGAACATTGATTATGATTTTAAAATATAACCGATTTTAATCGTAGATAGTCAGGAGAAAAGTTGGACAAGTCGAGTGACTAACTTACTTATAAGGACTTAAAGTTTAACTAACGTAACTAAGTTTAACTTTCACTACAAACTAACTTTAACTACAAAATAAAGTTAGAGACAGTTAATAAGTAATAATGTACGGAGCCCTGTTAACAATGCGGTCGAATATCGTACTATTTCGAAGAAAATTACTGCCTAGTAATTGGCATCGCGTGTCAACAAACTTTTTTTTTTATCTAATTTAAAACAATGTAGAGGGGGATTGTCGATTTCACGACCAAAGCTCGCCATTAGGCACAAAAATAAGATAATACAGAAAACACTGCGAGGTTTAGACACGTTCGCCGCGAGTGGATCCAGGTCGGAGACGAGACGGAGGACCGGACGAGACGAGGGGACCTTCAAAAAGTGGTCCTGCAGTCAGTCTGGCCACCCATGCGGCCGGGGGGACTCTGGCAACAACTGCATCGACAGCTCTGCCAAGCTCCTGGAACCCAAAAGCGCGCACACACACGCACCCTCAAGCGGCGGGCGAGAGAGAGAGCGCGCGATTCGGGCAGATGCACTCTTCGTTGCTCTCCAGCCTGCAGCGCAGGCCATAAGATTCCCCCTCCACACCCCCTACCTACCCCTCACGCCCTCGTCGCTCACTCACTGTCCGTTTGGATCACAAAGTCCGCGAGAGAGGCGCACTTCCTTTCTTTTTGTTGCCTTACCCCCCTTTTATTTTTCGCATTCGATACGTGCAGGCGTGCGCTTATTGGGTCGTTCGCAGAACGGCGCGGCGTCCCGACAGTCCGACTGCAGCATTGACCGGCCCCGGGACGGGACGGTCAGCGGCCGCCAGCGGCGGAGGCGGCGACTTACAGCCAGCGTCACCCCTAACCTGCGCCACATGACAACAAAGTTTGCTGACTTGCCATTAGAGAACGACACCTCCCCATCCTGCGAGTTTCAGTGGTCTGCCCAAAATGGTTTTGGCGCGCGAGTGCGCGTCGTCATACCTTATCGCCACCTTCGCGTTAGCCCAGGCCCTTCCCCCTCCCCCCCCCCCTCCCCGCCTCGGCGCCAACCCCGCCTGAAAGCACCACCACACGTGGTCGGAGACGACCCCAGGCGAGATTTAAGACCCACTCGCGACGGCACGCCGGCCCTACATAATTGCTTACGATGTAATTGGCGGCCGTAAAGATCGGCTATTTTACATTAACGTTACTGCCCATTGTTGGCGCCGCACCGGGGCCGTCCGTCAATTAACGTGACGCACTTCTTATCGGGGCGTCCCGGGCGCCGCTGCGAGCTGGAGGGAGAGCGGCAGCGAGCTTGGGGGCGGTCCCCCTGAGCCCCCAGGGTGCCCTCGCCGCCCTGCCCGTGCAGAAAAAATATTACTCAAAGAACGACGCTTCAAATTTTATATTGTTAAAACTGTTTTTCGAAACTACGTTGTCCCAGGCTGTCCGCACACAGTGTTCGTTTGTTGTTGGCTTCATTTTATAATCGCGCAATGCAAGGAAAGGAGCAGGTTGTAAGCTGACATGCCGGTGACAGACACCTCCCGCCCGCTGTTTGAATCCAGGAACCCAGGGGCTCTGCGTACCGAAAACGAGTGGCGTGAGGGTTGGACCAACCCAAATAAACATGCCAACGTGGATCGAACTACGATATGGAACAAAAATAAAAATGTTCGCATCATAATTGTTTTTGAACGTGAGATTCCTTAACGGTGCGCCCCCCGCCAAATATTTTATCCCACGCATTCATTCACGCGCACGCGGTCGCACAAACCAGCGACCAAACGTTTTGGCCGGTTGTAAAACTGATTCTCGTCTTTTACGACTCTAAAGCGTTTTTCCTATCGGCGCGACGGGCATACAATAATCAAATTTGCGACAACGTCGTATTTCGCGATCCGGCGTGTGAGTGTGAGACCCCTGCCCTGGAGGCCCGAGTTTCAAACCCGGTAAACCTTGGCGTAAACAAAACAAAATTGTACCAGGAGGAAGGGGGGGGGGGGGGGCCTTTTTGAGTAGCAATGGTCGCCACTAGGATGATTTTTTCGGCGCGCTGCTGCAAGACTCGCCGCCGTCACTACCGAGGTAAACATGACCACGCGCTTAACGCGATTTACATACTGACACTGCCTCGAAGCAAGCGCCCGCCTGGAGTTGTCCTGGAGGACACATTCTATCCCACTCACTCGCCGGCGACGCCGCCCTCGCTCTCGGCGTGGTGCATCTCTCTCGCACTGAGCCCGTGCTGCGGCTTCTGGGCAACGTTCAGCGGAGAACCACCCCACCCTACTCTCCCTCCTGAACCTGCTAAACACCCCTCCCATCCTCTCCTCTCAACTTCCAGTCCACGTACCTATCTCAAATCAGCTGATTGCTGTACATCTATCATTTCAACTGTGCCGGCGCACTGAAAAAAAAAATGTGACAAAAAAGAGAATGTAATGGTAAGATAGTTTTACAACCATCTCATCAAAGATTTTTTGTGGCTTCTGTTAAATGAGAGCAACAATAAAATCCGTCATGAGAAGTTTGTAAAAATGTTTAGCCATGGTATTCTTATTTCCATCAAAATTGTTTTTTACAGTGCAACTACCGCAGGACGAAATTAGCAACTGCAAAGTTATGGTAAAAGCTTGGCCAGTTTTGAAAGCAGAACAAGAAAAGGGTGTGTGACTGAGAAGACGTCGGTGCATGAGGGCATGTCTACTAGCCGGTGCCATAGCCAGCATACACCGACATTCCCTGTTACCTGTTACATCCAGTTGTGTGCTTTATGAAATTAATATACCATGTATAAACATAAAAAAATGTTTTGAGTAAAAGATAGCAGTGTCCTGATTATCACTTGTAAAGAAACTGTGATTTAAATTAGACTTGGCCATAAAATTGGACTATCATCAATAGAATGTCATTAAATTATTTCACCAATTTCATACACTCACTTTCAAAAGTATGGAGTCAACTTTTCTGTAATGATATTCCAATTACAAACGTAATCATTGCTATGGTTTTGGGACACAAACATATATCTAAGAAATACTAGACCCAAGAATTTAGTGAATAAAGAATTAGCAAAACCCGAATAATGACCGAATGTTAAAATACTCTTCTTTTTTCTCCAAATACACTTTACGGTATTAATAGAGATAGAGAGACAGGAGAAGAATAGTGTAACTCGGACATTTACCAGAACCACAAGAGAGGATCTGCTTTTAATTTCACTCCAAGTAGCAATTTATTTTTATCTGTTTTGCGTGAGATGGTAGATAAATTTTAGGAGAAACAAAAGTGAGGTTATACTTGAATTGTCCTTAAGATATTTGACAATTGAAATAAACAGCTAAGGGAATTAATGAAATATCATTTAGCAAATGTTTAAAAACCCTTCTTCTTCTGAAGACAGTTATTTTACAGCTTGTCGACTATATTTTGACAGTTCAAGGTTATCACGAAGTTAGGGATAGTTCACATACATTTTAATAATAATGAGGCTCTAGTACCAGATGTTAGAAGAATCAATATTATTGCTTACTTGAAAAGACAAGATTTATTTCATCTTACTAAGCAGCTAAAGAATGGACTTTGACATTTCACTTGATAAACGTCCACACAAATGACAAGGGAATTATGAACTGATGGTAGTAGGATCAGTACCTAAACAAAATATTCAATGATAACTTAAAAATCTAACTTCAGAAAATGCTCAGGAAAAATAGGACCCATATAACAATCAGAAATATTTACTCCAGAAACATTTTTCCAAAACAAAGGCCAAGCCAACCTAAAGTGATCACTTCTTTTCATGAAAATAAATAAACGTCAGAACCACCCCAAGAGCGCAATATACCCTCCCTAGGCTGAAAAAATTAATTCGAACATAAAAAAGGCATAACATATGTCTGAAACGGCGTAGAACATCGTAATGATTCAATGGAGAGTCGCGGACCATGGGGAACATAACCTCTCTCGAAGGCTGGGCGACAGGCAGCCGGGGCCGCCGGGATGCACAGGGATGTAAACAAACGTTGACCGCGGCCGGCGCGCACCTCGACAGCCACCCCGCGGCAACGCACCAGCTCCTGGGGGCCTCACGGACCTGCACTAGGGCGCCGGATTACCGCGACTAGTTAAAAGTGTGTGAAAATCACTTGGAGAGTCGACACTGGACGGGGCCATCACCTAACGAGACACTCGCCTCTGGTGGCACCGGAGTCCTCGTGCAGCTCGTTACGTCCGCCCAGAGGAGGACAAGGAGTGCAACGGCGTGACAGTCACTGACAGTCACTGACAGCCCGTCAGCCCGCCGGCGCGGGGGCCGCGCGGGTAGGGCGGCCAGCCCCAGGCCGCCGCGCAAGGCACTAGAGCACTGCACCGCGACGGGAATAGAACGGCCCGCGAGCACCGCGTCGACCTGGGGCGGGGTAGGCGGCCGCGCCCGCTCATGGCCCGTCCGAAATAGGAGCACCACACACGTCGCCCTCCGGCACAGCGCAGCTGGAGGCACTCTTTACCTTTTTCATTATGCCTGTCTTCCGCTTCGAGAAGGTGGTGTACCTCCTCAGCTTGTTGTCGATGTACTCCATTTTGATCTTGACGCGGCCTTTGGTCTTCTTGCCGTTGGGGGGCGGGCCGCTCTTCTGGGGCGCGGGCGAGTAGCCGCCGTCGTCCATAAGGTCCGCGCCGCAGTCGAGGCCGCCGCCGCCGCGGCCCGACACGCCCCCGTCCAGGAAGCACACGTCCGAGGAGGTGCGCTTGAGTCCGCGCGGAGGGCCGCCGCCGGCGGGCCCGCACGTGCCCGTCAGCCCGCCGCCCATGCCGCCCAGGGAGGCCGACGACGACCGGCCGCCACCGTACATGTCCGGGGATGTGTCTCCGCCCAGGAGGGACATGTTGTACCCCAGGTTGAAGCGGCCGTCCCGGCCGGCTGAGGTATCCATGCTCGCGCTTGGGTCACCCCCGTGTCATAGCCGCCCGGCGCACGGGGGTAGCAACACACTTCACAAACACGCACTTCTTGAGCACCACCGCGACGACGGCGCGCGCTCGGCTCCGCACACGCAACGCGCTGAGCTCCGCGACACCAGCTGGCTCGGCTCGGCTCGGCTCGACTCCACCGGCGGAGAGAGGAGAGGCACTGCCGCCGCGCTGCCCCGCACCCCGCGCCCCGCGCCCCCCACCGCCGCACCGCCCGGCCCGGCAGCCTCCACCACCGCAGCTTCGCCGGCGGTGGCGGCGGTGGTCGCGGCGGCGGCAGCGGCTCACCCCCTTCACCCCCCTCTCCTTCCTCCGCCCGTAACCTGACCGGCGGCGCTGGGCTGTTCCCGAAACTGTTCGGCCGCAGCGCCGCGACGTGGGACTCCCCCGCGGCGCGAGCGGGACGGAGCTCGCGCGCCCCGCACGCGGTCCGGACTAGCTGCAAAGTAGTCCCGCGGCCGCGGCCTGCGGCCCGCGCACGGCCGTTCTTACTCGCTATAGGGCGATGGTCGCGCGGGCACCGAGGGCCCGGGTGTCAACCGAATATTGAGGGGCGCGAGCTGACGTGGAGGTGTCCCTCCGGAAGGGCTTCCCCCTCCTCGCCTCCCCTCCCTCACCTCTGCGTCCTTGTCCGACTGCCGGGCGCCGCGCGGCCCGTGCGACAGAGAGCCCGCGCGCGGAGGGATACACCCCCTTCGCCCCGCGGGCCGCTCGCGGGCTCTCCCTCCCTCCCCCCTCCACTCTCCCATATTTAGAAGTCGGCTCTGCCAAATTTGGTAAAGTCCTCCGAATATGGCGAGCGGCGCCGGGTCGCGCGGGGCCGAGGATTCACCCTCAGCTGCCGCGCCGATTTGACTGACGTTGACGTCGGCGCGCGTGTCAGGCGGGCTCAGGGCGGGCCCCGCCCGGGTCACTGACGGGCCTCGCTGACCAGCCCGGCGCGGTGACCCCGGCGGTGCCCGGCGCGCCGTCCCTCCCTCTGTGTCCGGGACCTCCTTCCTGCTAGCCGCCCCCGCCCTGGGCGGCCCCTGGCGTGCCTCTCCCCGCGGCCTGACGGCAAGGGTTGGGGGCGGGGGGAAGGGGTCTAAAACAAGACGTCCTGGCGCGGCGATGGGACCCGCGGGGCCCGGGACCGCCAGGACGCCATATCTCTCACCTCCCAGCCAAGGCAGCCGCAGGCGACCGGGCGCCGGCGTGGCTGCCACCACCAACACTAGCAGGGCGTCGACGGGCGACGAGCAGAGGCCACGCTACACTAGATGGCTCGAGGCGTAAAGAGTGCGGCCCATTCAGAATTTCCCGCCCCACGGAAGGCTGCTATTTTGCGCAACGACGATGGTATCGATAGGATCGATAGCAAGAGATAAGATAACAGGTCCCAGCTTGCGCCACCAAAATCGCTCTTGACGCCAGCGCCAGTGTTAGGGTGTAAAGCTACATCGAAGACTGCAAGAAGCAGATGTATTGCTCGCCAGCTGAAAACGAATTACGAACGAACCCCCAAAACAATCATTTCACAGCTCCCCGTACCTCATCTATAGCCTTACCGTGACTTATCAGGTTTGTCCCTCTCGTATTTTGTTCACCTCGATTAGCCTATTCATGCCGCCGCTGTTCGAACGGGACACAGGAAGGGCAGCCGGCAACGTGGAAAAACAAATAATCGTCTAGAGGGTGGTTGCTGTTGCCCGTCCCGGCAAACGCGTATTATACTAGCAAGCACACACCCGTTGCGGGCGGGTTTGCCTATCGTCTGCAGCCATGGTGCCAAATGGCCATGAGCGAATATGCCACCCGTCCGCACCCGAATGCGGTCTTTAGTAGACGCGGGGCACAGCGAACACCTTGTATAAACGAAAATAAAAATCTTTGCTTGGCATCTCTTCGGGATTAGCAGAATGCCACATGACTGACATCTCGCTGCGACCAGCGTTTCGTCTGTATCGGCCTGAAACCCTGAAGTTGCACCCACAGCTGCACCCAGCTGTCCCGCTCTGGTGTCGCGCCCGCTCCCCCACGCGCCCCCGCGCGTCGACTGGTGGTAGGCTAGTTCGCTCCGTCGCCGGCCACCGCCGCGGCGCCACCGTCTGGAGGCCGCCAGCACGTCAGACGCCGGCCGGCTCGCGGCCGGGAGGCGGGGCCCCGTCACCGCGGCCTCCGCGGCCTCCGCGCGCGGGGCGGAGCCGGGCGGAGCCAGCGTGACCCACTGGGCGGGGCGGACTTTTTAACGCCCCTCCCCCTCTCTGGAGAAATGAAAGGATTTAAAGTATGTAAACAGAAAACACATTTCCCTCGCACCGCGACCGCGGACGCGGCTGTAGTCGATATCTTTTGTCCGAACACAAACATTGCACGCACTTTGACTGAAGCTTCTGCTGCCGCTCCAGAGCCGGGCCTCTCCGGGCCCTCGCAGCAGTCCCGGCAGCAGCCGAGTCCTCTTGTTTTGATTCGGCCGCTGCATTGTGTGTGCAGGAGCGGCCGACGCGGCGGACAAACCTTCCATCACACGTCTCTCGGCTGCCCAGCACCGCGCAGCACCGCCGGTCGAATCCTGATGAAACTCGGCCCGAATGCGGGTGGGGGTGGTATCGTCGTGTTGCGGTAGCTTTTAACTTGAGCACTGCGCCTCATCGGCTTTTCGTTATTTGCCCCCGTGACACTACATCGAGGGGCCCACAACTGAGTACGAAATCTTGTACTCATGCCTGGCCGATATCCGTATTTCACATGATTTCATGGATTTCTGCTATGGATTTCCTGTAATTTCATTGGCATTTCCAGTGATTTCAGCAATTTTTCCTCTGCGATTTCAGTACGATTTACCATGCTTGCAAGTGAATTCCACAGATTTCAAGTGAAGTCGACTAAAGAAATTCAATTGATTTCAATAACGTATTTCAAGTGATTTTGACAATGACTTCAAATTATTTCAAATCAGAAACTTTCAGGTGTCAATTTCATGGCGATTTCTAGTTATTTCGAGGGATTTCGTGCTATTTCTGTTGAATGCAAACAACGAATTCAAGGCGATATCCTGGGAATTCCCCGACTACAAGGGTTGCACTTGTTCGACCCTGGAACCTCTCTCGAGTGGTGGCTAGGTATGGAATGGAGCCCGCGCAGCCTGGAGCTGGAAGCTGAGCTCCACCACCGGGAGGTCCAGGAGGGTTTTGGGAGAGACAGTTGTTCTGTTGGCCGCGACATGCTCCCCCACACCACACCCCCCGTGCGTACACGTGTCCCGCCGTCACGTGCCGTCACGTCGCCGGCAGCACGGGCCGGCACGCCTTTAGGCACGCTCGCGCGCAACCGCAAAACAAAAATTTCTGTTTCGCCGCTCCTCTCGCAGCTCGCTGTTTTTTGTTGTTGTTGTTGTACCTCTTCCAGCGCAATGGCGAGCATGCGTAACGAGGTGGTGGCCATCATCATGTGTGTGTGAGAGAGAGGGAGAGAGAGGGGAGAGAGAGCGAGCGAGAGAGACAGGGAGACTCGGGCGGGCCGCAGCCTCCAGCTCACGCCATGTGTTCACATTTCGTCTCTGTCACTGTGCGCGCCCGCTGGACCCGCTCCTCCCGCCGCACTCGCACCGCCGCCGCCTCGCGCACGCTTCAGCTTCACTCAGGGTTGGACGGCAGTCAGGTCGACTCGGTCCAGGCCGTTTCTTTTGTGTCCGGCACGGCAAAAGTGCGAAGGAATAGCATTAGAGCGATTTATAAATGGATATAAGGAAGAGTTTCGTTTATTTTTATTTCATTTTTTTCATTTTTTTTTTTTGTGCTAGATGATAGGGTGGTTTGCTAGTAGGGGCTCTGGGCAGGCTTATGGCTCGATAAAATTGCAATTACGTTCAACCTCAGGTGTGAAGCATTCAAAGACTACAATCAAATTTCTTAAAGAGAAGAGATGCTGAAATTATTTTGACATTGAATCTGGCCCCAGAGTTCACAGTGAGTCATTGAGTCCGAACTGACAACTGAGGAAACCAACCGCCCGTGTTTTGATTATAATTTTTGACGCCGCAGCAGCGGGGGCAAAAGTCTCGCCCTGCGCTGCCGACGCGAGGTGGTTGGGGGGAGGGGGGGGAGGCTCGCTGGGGGTCGAGAGAGGTCACGTGGGTCGCGGCGGGTCGTGCGGGTCGCGGTGGAAGCGAGCGGGCAGGCTCGAACGGCCGGAGAAGCCAACGCCCTCCAGGCCGCTGATGTCTGCAGTGCCTCGGCCGCTGCTCCCGCTTGAGGCCCGGTCGCTACCCCGAGTCGCGAACAGTCCATTCACAAAACGGAAGAGCAAGGGGATGAAACTTGTAGAAAAACGATGTCACGTACCTTTGACACGTTCATGTGGACTTCAGGGGGTGGGAAAATGGCGTGACCGTGCACCATCCTGACTGCACACCGCCGTCGCTTCAGCTTTGAGCTGCAACAATCTAAACAAAATGTACCAGGTAAGTGAAAAAAAGTACAGAATAAATTGTAAAAAAATGTAAGGGACCGTACATATACCACGTGGACACCTTTTGGGGGGGGAGGGGGGTCTAGAATTGTCCACGATTGTCCACAGGGGGGAGGGGGGGGGGTAGAGGGCCTTGTCCACGTGGACCTTGTTTTCTGGAAAAACCGCGCCGACCGACAGCTGATCGTCCGCTAGAGCTGCCGGCAGCTGCCGAGCCCGAGCGTTGACTGTCGTGTTTACGTTGGAGGGGAAATAGCGTCTCACCAGAGAGAGCTTTATTAAAATGCGTTTTATTACTTAATTTGTATGTACTGTTTTGTTAAATTTGACCAATGACCAATTTTAATTAAAAGATGATTAAAACATACTTACTTGATATAATAATTGAACATTACGCGCTTCATTTTAAAATTACTGATTTTTCCATGAACAATAGATCGGATAGGTCGAAAACAGCGAAAAGCGAAAA
>NW_026267199.1:1617980-1618395 GCF_000697945.3 Frankliniella occidentalis
TCTCTCTCTGTCTCTCCCCCTCTCTCTCTCTCTCTCCCTCCCCCTCTCTCACCTCCTGACTGCTGTACTACACGTTCCTGTACTGTTCTTATGGTTGGTTCTGGCTCTGAGGGCTTTCAGCCCTAAAATGCACCTCCTGAGCTATATAATTCAAATAAATTAAAAATATATGTCTCTTGTCGTGCACCCAAATGTCGTACACGGTAAAATGCTTGCAAACCACACAGTATGGGTGTTCTACGCTGGACTGTTTTTTTCTGTTTGAACTGTGCCGCATGCAGGTGTGCGCACTGGTTGCATACTCGCACGATGGCTACAAGGTACACCCGGTACACCCGGTACACCAATGATTGGTTATCCAGCGTATTTTCCTTTGCTGTGGCAGAAAAGCTCGCCCCCGCCCCGCACGGAGCAC
>NW_026267199.1:1618445-1621121 GCF_000697945.3 Frankliniella occidentalis
CCCCCCCCCCTTACCCCTTCCTTTGCCAGGTGGACCAGCAGGGCACGCTCGCCGCGCCTGTTACGGATTTCCTAGTAATTTTGAGTCCATTTAAATAACCCTGATACACCAGTGTCACCCCAGCGCTTTACGCGCGCCCTTTACCGCCGCCTCTCAATGGAGAGTGCGTTCATTACCATCCGCTTTACATAAATGCGAGATAAAAACGAACACTCGGACCGCATGGCGGGAATAAGAAGGAGCAATCATCGCAATGCACACCAGAAATGAACGGTCACTGAACCGTTTCGATTGCATCTCATTTACACCACAAACCGTCTCATTGGACAGTCGCAGGGTGTGATATCCTCTTAAAACTCATAGCTACACTCATTTTATACTATTTTCCTATGCTACGTGGCTGGCGAAGTCGATTCACATCACCGACTGAAAACAGATTCGAGCTAAATATTTTTCCGCGGTGTTCGTTAACTGATAGACCGTCGAGGGCAGGGCAGTAACTCACCCCGGGTCTGTTCCTGACAACGCCCTGAGGATGCAGGCACACTGCAAACACAGTGCATAGTTTACTGCACAGTTTAATGTTATGCTGGAGATAAGGTACCTTCTGGTAGATTTGCCAACTACACTTGTATAAAATATAGTGATGTAAATTGGAAAGGTTTGCTGCCGCGCATTAGCCCCCCACCGGTCGCGGTGGCCCATCAGGCTCTTTCAGCCCGCGACGTAGGCAGTCCCGTTGCGCTCGGGAGTGCTGCGCGGGTGGGGCTGCCTGCCCACCAGGCGCCCAGCGGAGCGGTTCTCTCGAATCGAGCAGCAGCGAGCTGTCACGTTGTTTTCTTTCGAAACTGCTGCGTGCAATTTTGTTGGCAGCGAGCTGCGCTGCGCTTTGGTGGCTGCATCGGTCAGCCGCCGGGCCGGCGCACTCGCCGCTCTCACTCCTCTGGTCAACCGCCTGCGGGCTGGAATACTGATCCGTTCGTCCCGCTGCTCCCTCCCGCCGCAGGGCGGGGCGCGCGGGGCGGGAGTGACAAGGACAGACAGCACCAAGCCCATCTCCAGCCCCGCACCGCCAAAGACAGCAGCGGGACTCTCGCACAAACAATCAATTCAATCGTTTTAATTCTTTTTACTGATTCGAGTTCACACTTCTAAAGATCTCATGCGACGGCTTTTCAAGATTATAATATAATGTGTAAATAGGCTTGGAGCGGATGACACATTTCACACTGAACTGAACATATTTTAAAGAATAGTTTGTAATATGTATCTTTTGCATTTATTGATAATCAACGTGTGCAACTAAAAGTTGAATTCTTGCATCACCATTCAACTACCGAGTTGAACACTTGCAATCGTACTAGTACGTAGTTTGCGGAATATCTGCGCAGTAGGTTAGTCCCCCACAACACCAGTACTCTGTCCAATGAGACGGACGGAGTTAGAGAGAATACGAGAAGATAGCAATTTAACGCCACTGATCCGAAGTGTTTTCTTTCTCGCCTACGATCATAAATAAGTTTGGGAGATATGGCAAGTGGAAAACACGCCATGTAAGTTGTTTTTTCCAGACGGTAAATTTTGGCAGCTCGGCGCCTGCGATACTCGAGGTAGGCCACCCCGCAGTACACGCATGCACTGCACACAACATGTTGCCTTCCTACCAGGCGCTATGAGACCTTGCAGTGGCTAAACTGAAGTGGGCAGTTTCATAACGGACAGGGACGGACATACTTTCTGGATGGCCCCAACACTTAAAAGGATGCTGATTTAAGTGAAAGAACGAGTTCATTCCTCAGCACGGAATTAATTTTGGTTTCCATGTCCTGCTTGTTATTTCTGTTGAAGTCACAAGGGAATAAGCAGGCGATAACTGTATGCCCCGTAGGGCCTGTCGACCGGGTCCGGGGTCCGCGCCGGACCAAAAGGCCATCAGCAGCGGCCGGCAGGCCGGCAGGCCCCGCGGGCGCTCAGCAGGTGACGAAAATGAGACGGCGCCGGAGTTCAAGACCAGTCATTTCTGGGCGGCGGTGATGGCGACAAATGAGAGGGGCGGAGCGGCGCGCGCGGGGCTGGCCCGGCCGCCGGCCGGCCGGGCGGATCACAGGATTATCATAACTCGGTGAGTGAGTGTGATTTAGTTTCCCTTTTACTTTCTTATGAGCAGGCCGTGAGAAGGCTCATATACGGCTGTCACACACACCATCGATTCGTTTACTTCATTTTTGTTTTACAAAATATTTTTCGCCGACGGCCGCATGCACGCGCCCCACCGCACACATGCAAACTGGGGCACGTGTATGAAATCTCATCGGTTATGATTTTATGTAAGAGAATTTATCTGCTTATTTTAAGGGCCGAAATTGAGGGCGTATTTTTGTGGAATGTATTAACCCTTACGGCTGCCACCCCATATTCATGCACTGGCTAAATAAAAATTGGTTACACACTTTTCTCCGCTTTTCTCAGTCGAGCGCCCGTCCTCCCTGCCTCCTCCCCCTTCTCAAAGCCTGCTTCGCTCCTCCACCTTCTTCCTCTCCACTCTCCCCAGCCGCTGGTCCAGCGCGTGTGTGTGTGTGTGTGAGCGCGCGCTGCGACCATATGGCGGGCATATCGTCGGAGCTGGAACGCAACAGCCTTGCACCGGACGGGAGGCGAGGGGGTGGAGGGGGGGCG
>NW_026267199.1:1628046-1628716 GCF_000697945.3 Frankliniella occidentalis
GCCGCCCCGGCCCAGCGGCGCGGCCGAGACAGTGTGTCAGCCCGGCCGTAGGGAGTTGCTACCGGCTGTCGCCACACCATCATCGCGACGCAACCTCATTCTCCCCGCTCGCCGTCCCTTCCGCTCCCGGACATGACGGTGACGAGGCGCGACAAAAGGACTGGACCCTGGACCTTAAAGCAACAATCGTAGACCAGAACTATACAACACATCGTTGTACCAACGACCCTCGCTGAAGTTGATGTTCAAGTTGAACAACCAACCAACAATTGTTACATCAACGATGGAAATTGTTCTGCTTGCTGTTTTTGTTGTTATTGGAACAACCATGTCCGTGTTATCGCAACCATATTTTGATGGTTGTCTCTGGTCTACCATACAATAATGGTTGCTACAGGTTTTCGTTCTTCTTGGTCAAAATTAGTTCGAGAACAGTTAGACAACTCCACTTTCTCTAAGAGCACAGCTGAACTCCGCAATAAGCAAGCAAGAAGAATTGACCCTCTAATAAAAGAAAAGAGTGCGTGCTCGCGTCCACCCGCATGCAATGCGCACGGCGGGCGGCACACGGCACACTTCACTATGGGCTTCTCTCGCTCTAACAAGGTGCACGGCGTAAGACGAAACAATGGGAGGAAGGAGACCAGAGGAGAAGAGATTCAGAGAGAGC
>NW_026267199.1:1629956-1662931 GCF_000697945.3 Frankliniella occidentalis
AAGTGTAAGCGAGCCGATTGTGCACCGTTCTTGAAGCCACCGAATAAGCTTTTAATCGATGCCATAAAATATCCCAATCACAACTTCTACCGGTTTAAAATCAAAGCTGCACAGTTTGTTTAGAAATGGGCGTGGCTACGACATTCCTGGGTAAAGGAGGCGTGGCTTCTAACAATGGTACCAACCTTTGCAAACGAACTCTGTTCATGTTTTTGGATAAATTGAGTGATGTACTCTCCTCACTTTTATGTTCAACCCACGTCTAATAACTCCTTCTTTAGCGATTTCGCGTGCACTTCAGAGGTGGTTAAATGACATGTGTTTAAATAATTGTAACTATAAGTAAAAGTTGTCATTGCCGGGGAATGCCCACTAAGTAGTTTCTATAAGGCGCTTGCCTCGCTGTTGGTTTTGTTATTGTGGTGACTTCAGAACGAAGAGCCACAACACTTACCATCAAGTTTTGACGACTTCCCTCTCTTCTAATTTTGAACGCTGAAGCTATTGAAGTGATTAATTAAATGACTATTTCTTCGTATGCATACGATTGTTCGTTAAAACTTCAGGGGCCGATTAACGCGTTAGCGTTAGAATTTTTAGAGAGTGCAACCTCTGAAATCGCAGACGTCGACCTTCTTTTTGATGCGGACTCATGAACAGCTTGCTGAACAGCCGGCGTACCTGGTTTGATTCCGACGAAACACATGAAGTCTGTATGGGCTCACAAAGTGTACACGTAGCTGATGCGCTCGCAGGCGGGGTGCCCCAAAAGTAAACGTCTTCAGGCTTATGATAGGATCCATAGCGACATGTGGCGCCCACTTCCAGTCTCATGTTTCCAGGGCACCTTTTGGTTTCCAGACACCAGTGATCGTCCAGAAAGTACGCCCGTTTAACTTAAAAATAATTAAATTAAGAGAGCTGGGCGCCTGCGAGACTCGGGATAGGCCAGCCCGCCGTACACGCATACGCTGCAGGAAATATATTGCCTGCCTACCAGGCGCTACGAGAGCTTGCATAGGCTGAACTTGGCAGCTTTGTAACGGCAAATGGCGGACGTAGGATGATCTCTATTTCCCCTCCCACATCACAGCACAGATGTGTATATGGTACTCTGACAGGGAAAAGGTGTGTTTCATGGAGGCACTTCAGACTGCGCGTATGGGTAGTCTGCCTACTGCATGATGGACCAGTTGCCAGAGTTGGCCAGAGGTGTCTACACACACACAGGGCAAGTGTTAGAAGTGCTTGCTGCATGGACGGACAGGGCAGAGGTGTCTCAAAAGCATACTTACGCCCAAAGTTATGCCAAATATTTGGCAATATGTCGCCCGATCGGTGAACCCCTCCTAAACTACAGTGCACTCGCTCGAGCCGTCAGGGGCGTCAAAGGCGCCACGCTTGTGCACATCTCTACGAAGTAGTGCTGCGCGCGCCGTAGATACGAGGGAAAGCGTGCTTTTTCTTACAAGTGTTAACAGTGTGCCGCTAATAATTTTACAGGGGTATTATACGGCGCCCCACCGCGCCCCTCCCCGCGCCAGTGCAGGCGGGCTCCGGGGGCCAATTAATCCCTGTCCACAATGCATTCCGCGCGGTGCTCCGCCCCGGTGGCGGCGCGCTGGTGGCGCGCGGGCCCACGGCTGCTTCACGGGGCCCGGGGAGTGCTCCAGCGGCTGAGAGGAGCGCGCCGAACAGAACACGGGGCTGCCAGGAGCAAGCGGGAAACAGCCCGGCCCTCTGAGGAGGGGAACACAACTTGCAGCCTTGAGCCCGAACATTATCGAAATTTTCAGGTAACTTAATTAAGTTTTGATACATGGTGTATTGCATGGGTATTTGACACTTTCGCGGACTACCTTACACCGCGGTGACGGAATCGGCGAAAATACAAGTTAGTAAGTTTCGTTCAAAATCAATTTTTACAGTGTGCGCTATCATCGGTGCAGTGCTTGCATTCTTCGCACCTACGGCAGTATTTTAAGTGGCGGTAGTGGTCGGGGATAGAGGAAGGAGGGGCATTGGGGGGCAGAAGGGCATTGTGTAGGAGCGTTGAACCTCCCATAGCGTACGGTCCGGCAACACTACGGCAGCACGGCGTCGACGGCGTCCTACAGGCTGTACAGGCGCCGCTGCCCGCCCGTCCCCCCGCTAGGAGAAGTGCCTCTCATCTCTATGGTGCGCCGCGCGCCGGCTGCGATCTATTTCTTATAACGCACGAACATGTCCAAGGAATCTGCGGTTTTACAAATTTCCACCCATGAATTGCACTTTAGTTTTTCTGGATATTACTCGGGGGTCAGGTGAACACGTTCACGTCCAGTGCGGTGTTGTGATTGTGCATCCAGTGGTTGTAAAAAACAGCAAAGCATGACCACATTGTAGGTCACGCTCACAATGAACGTGTCTCTGGGGACGTAAGAAAATTGAGATTTCTAATCGTGTTTCCTTAATTTAAAATTTTAATTAATTAATTAATTAATTAATTAATTAACATATTTTTCAACTATAACATAACATTCTTTTGCCGCCCCCCCCCCCCCCCCCCCCCCCCCCGTAGCGCCGCTTCTTCAATGCGCATTAAAATGCACAAAAAAGGTTACACATTCCTGACGCATTTAATGCGCATTAGTGCATTAAATGCACATTTAGTGCGCATTACGCGCATTAAATGCGCAAGGAATGCGTAACCTTTTTTGCGCATTTTAATGCGCATTAACGCATTGAATGCGCATTGGCGCTTCTGAGGCCAGTGAGCAATGAAATATCTGACCGATACCGAAACGACGTCAGACATCAGAAATTTGTCGGTTTTCGCACCAGATTGATGAAATTTACACCTTTTTGATTGATATCTGATATCGTTCTGACATCGGTCTGAGATTTCTTTGCTCACTGAAGGGCTTCTGGAGAGCAGGGTAGCGAACGCAACGGAGCGAGCGAACGGGAGATTCAAGCGAGCTAACCGTGGAGCGAGCGAACAGCGCGGCGCGAGCGGGCGAGCGAATGCAGGAGCGAGCGAGCAAACGAGCGAGCGAGCATAAAATCAAATCGAAATAGCAAAGATTTGACGTACAAACGCTGCTCCGAATAAGTTGTGCTCGTATGTATTTGCTGTTTTCGTGAAAATAAATTGGAAAATAAAGGGAGACAACGTGTGATTCGCTCTCCCGGTTCTCTTCTCTAGCTCGTTCGCTCGCTCGCTCGCTATTGCGTTCGCTCGTCCTCTCTGTTCGCTCGCTCGCTCACGCTCTTAGCTCGCTCGCTCGTGCCGTTTGCTCGCTCGTTCGCCATCCGGTTATCTCGCTGCCCTGCTCTCCAGAAGCCTTTCTGGGTTGGCTAGTGGCACGCTCGTGCACGTGCACGTATACTTTACAAAACACGCAAAGAGAATATGGCTCCGTCCAAATTCTCATCAGTCCGGTTCGTTTCGTTTCCTTTCGTTTCTTTTGTGGGTGAGGGGGGGTGAAGAAGACCCCCTTCTTCACCTCCCCTCACCCACAAATGAAACGAAAGGAAACGAAACGAACCGGAGTGGTGAGAATTCGGACGGAGCCTATGCCTCACGGCATATTTCTCATACTCGACAGTAGCAGTACAGTCTGCTCAAAAATGTAAACACTGCGTTTCGTAAACATTACGTCCTCTGGCGAATCTTGTAAACGCCGAGAACGCTTTTCTTCTCGTGTCAGTTTTCTAGTCGAAGCAAAATGTTCGCAGCATACGCTAGCACAAGTAAAGGCGAGGCCAATGAGACGAAAAGTGCAAACTCTGAATCCAAAAAAAATGGTGAGATTTCCTGAGTTTGTAGGTTATTAGTTTTCGGCTGTAATGTTATCATCTTCTCATATACAACAGATAGTTCTCGTTTCAAAACCAGTTTTTCGCTGTCTATCTCGTATTTTTTAAGTTGCTATGTACTTAATTCCGTTTGCTCATTCTGTGTTATCTGTTGTAGAATGGCTGTCAAACTCAAGCTTTAATGTCAACTCGGATGTCATTTCAAATATTCAAGGTAGGCTTGGTGAAAGCATTGTGCCAGCCAGAGAAAAAAGTGGATTGAAGACTGAAATGCTGGATGGTAGCAAAAGCAATGACAACTCAGACTCCTTTTCTACACCACCTAGCTCTCCTTCAACACCTCCGAGTTCTCCTTCGACACCTCTTAGCTCTCCTTCTACACCCCCTAGCTCTCCTTTACCACCATCAGGCTCATCACAAGCCTCAGATATTTTAGTTTTGAATTCATTTAAATCTGCACAGCACAGCTCAAGCTTGAGCCTTCATCAAAAAGAATTGTGGAATAGCAACACTAGTGAAAGAACTCTAGACACTACCAAGCAAAGAAGAGAAACAAGGAAAAGAGAACGCTCCATGTCAATTAATCACCCTCGTAAGAGCTCCAGTTCAAGTGGGAAAGACTCATGGAGTCCTCAGAGGAGCACCGATATAAGTAGGAGAGACAGAGAAAGAAAGAGATCCAGAACTAGGCAGAGAAGTAGAAGTAGAGAGAAAGAAGTATCAAGCACATATAAAAAATATCAGAAAAGGCTCAAAAAACGAAGGAGCTCCAGCAGTAGTGGGACCGACAGTAGTATTGACAACAGCAACACCAAGTCGCATAGAAATAGTGATGTCAGGTACCACAGTTTTTCAAATTTGCACTTTCTTGATCCACATTGAAGCATAAAAATAATAATGTTGGTTATTTCTTTTAGGTTTAATGATTTAAAAAACATGCCATACTATGAAGACAGGACCAGGGCTTTAGGAAACTTAAATGTTACAACTCTTTCTCGCCCAGTTGCAGCACGGTACTGTTGTGGAAGAGAAACATAGTAATATATGTCTTACCTATTTGATCACAAAACATCATTTTATGTTCCAGGTATTATTGTTCTAAAAAAGGCTTAGGCATTTCTAGAAATTATTTGCCACAGTCCAAGCGCCGCACTTTAAAACTACGTTACTACAATAAAATTATTAAAGAAATGGAGGCTGACATGACAAGTATGTGACATTTCTTTAAATCTTAAACAACTATTTGTTATTGGAAAATTGCACCTGGCCAACTTTAATAATTATATATATCAAATTTTAGCAAGGAAAAAGTTAGAGAGTATTCCAAAAAATAGAGGGCAGATCCAAGGGGATGTTAATGACGTTGAAGGAGAAATCTCTCATGAAACAGCCAAATTTAACCATGATCTAGCGGAAAATCCCCAAAATACTGATCTATGGAGAAAATATGTCCAATTTCAAGTAAGATTATTACACCATTAGTTTAATAGAGTTTACTCAAGTCTGTTAATATGAAAATAGAAAACTTAAGTGAAATTGATTTAAAACATGTCTCTTTAAGGATGTAGTCCACCAATTTGAGAGAGTATACAGAAGGGGAGGAGGTGCTTCTGGTGCAAGAGTAACTTCGGAACGCAAGTTGGCTATCCTCGATAAAGCTCTGAAAGAAAATCCAAAGTCTGAAGAACTGCTCAGGGAGCGATGTCAGCTTGCAGAGTCTGTACTACCAAGTGACAAGGTTATTAATTTTGGAATTTTACTCAAGAGATAATTAGTGTCCTCATAACTATCTTCTTTTATCTGACTATTGTTTCATCATCACAGTTAACACAACAGCTGAAAACATGGATTGGAACAGATCCTGGAAACCTTGCTCTCTGGGAATCATTAATTATGGCTTCACAAGGCTCTCTCTCAGCCTGCAAAGTTCCAGCTGTCAAATCCCTTTATCAAGAAGCTTTCACAAATATTCACAGTTTGAAGAGAGGAAACACAGGTTCTGCTGAAACAATTGAGGCCAAACTTATTAGTAAGTCATATTTATCTTCAAAGGGAAGTCCTCCTGAGATTTTACAATTTTTTATATTGATTCACAATTTTTGTTGATTCTAGGTCTTGTGCTTCACTTTGGCCTCTTTTTACGTCAAGCTGGGCTGTGGGAACTTATGTGGTCTTTCCTTAATGTTTATTTAGAATTTAACATTGCTAAGCTTGATCCTACAAAATTCCATATCACAAACACTGTTGCAGATAATGCTCTGAGTATGTAATCTTTCCATTATTGCAAAGTGTTTTGCCTACAAAATAATGTACTTACTGTTTTCTATTATCTGATCTAACTAAATTACTGCAGCTGAACTGGAAGAAGCTATACTGAAATCACAACTTCCCTTGTCCACATTGTGGTTAAGAGTAGAGACATTACGAGCTGGTACCCATTGGGTCCCACTTCCAGTTGATGCAGAAAGTGAAGATCCACAGAGATTGGTGTTTCCAGAAGATGTGAATGACTTAATTCATCCAATAAACTCTCCTCATTTGAATTTCCGTCTTGTGACAGTTACTTTGTCACTTCTAAAGGTATCAACTTTAGCAGAGCTTGAATGTCAGTTAAATTTTTGCTTATAACTTATGAATTGATCACTTACCCTTTATTTTCCACAGGTGCCAATATTACCTTGGCGAGAAAGTGCTGCTAAAGCAGCTGGTTTACATCCACTTCCATGGCTTCTGGATGGTCCAGAACCACTATTTGCATCACTCCTGCCCCTTGGAACTTTAGAATTCAAGGAGACAAGTACTCTGCTTCAGGATGCATCACAGTTGGCTTCTGGACCTCAGTATTTGATTGCCCGTCCTGGTCAAGATGAATATATTGACTTTTTGACTCAAGTGTTTTCTGCTTGTGCAGACTGCTTGCCAGCCTCTCAAAAAACATACTTGATGGTTTGGTGGCTGCGCTTTTACAGGTTAATTTTTGATCCAATTGATTTCCTTGAGCCATGATTGGCATTTAATATTATATAACTCAAAAGATATATTTGTATGCCTTCAGATGGTTAATGCAGCTGGAGCGTTTAGGGCATTGCAAACTTCCTCGAGGTCGAAAAAAGAAAATGAGGTCAATGGCTAAAGATTTGTTGAGACATGAATCAAACAGGAGTAATTTGCTTCTCTTTAAAGAATTTGCACTTCTGGAGTTAGAAAACGGAAGTGTAGATGGCGCCAAAAAAGTATGTTTGTTTTAGTTCCTTGACTTTACTTAAATTCTTCAATTGTCTACTGAACTAAATACTTGGATAAAATCTTTCAGGTTCTTCAAGGTACGATTTCTGCCCTTCCAAACAATAAGCCAGTACCCATTGCTACTGATAGAGCGTACATCTGTACCTTATACCGCACATTGGTCGAGGTTCACCTTTCTTTAACACACAGGGAACTTACAAATGATGCACAAGCAAACAGCTCAACAGAAAGTGAACAAAATGTAGAAAATAGGTAGGAAGCATGTTGCTTTTTATCTTATTGTAAGGCTTCACAGACAGTTTCTATTTTATATTTGTTCTTTATAGGAAAAAAGCCCTGAGTTTGCTTGTTTCATTGGGCAAAGGAGCTGTTTTGAAAAATGAGCAACCATCAAACACTGATGTTGCAGCCGCTTTATCTAAGTTCAATCACGTTACAAAGGCTGCCTTAGACAATCCTGAAACAGAAGAATTGGACACATTAATAGCTCCTGATGTCTGCCATCTTGTGCCAACATTTTTGGTTGAGTGGACAGTGTGTCATGGCTGGCTCCTTTTTTTGTCCCATTCAATTTGGAAAGCTACAACTATGTTTGAAAATGTTCTAAGAGAACTTGAGTCTCCAGAATCTGCATCATCTCAACAGGAAAAAATGTAATTGACCTCATCCTTCCATTGTTTAAAGGCTAATCTTAGTTTGTTACTGCTCTCACTGAACAGATTATGTATGATTTGTCTTTAGCGTCAAAGTGCAGCGTGAAGCCTTGCTTGAATCATACATCTCCCTATTACGACATCATTGCTTTGAGACTCGTGGATCCTTTGGTGTCTTGAGAGAAGTGATTCTTCGAGGGCTAAAGGAATTTCCTGGTAACCTTGTATTTTCAGCCGCATTAGCTGATTTAGAGGTATATTGTTATCATCTAGGTTGTTAGTTGTTTACAAAAACATAGGCCATTATGTTTCCAACAAATTTAACTAATATCAGATTATTTTTGTTTTCCTCCATAGACAAGCAACAGTGGAACTGGTTTGCCACTTTGGCGCTTATCAAAAATATTCTATGAATTGAATTCAGCAATAGCCTATGTTCTTTTTGTATTTGTTATGAGATATCGACTGAAACAACAAGAACTATGTGCTCACAACACTCATTCTTATCTCAATCAAGGTACTCTACCAACAATTATGCTATATGAATGTTATTACCGGTATTGTAAAGTTCTTGAAAAAAAATAATCTTTTGATTAATTTGTGGAATGTCTTCCTATCATAGGAGGACCTGAGTTACCAGATCCTAACACCAGAAGCAGAATGTCAACGCTATTGAAAAAACTGACCAAGCACTCGATTATGCGTCGCTGTCCAATGCTCTGGCGCTTAAGATTACAGTTTGCAGCAGCTGTCAGCCACAATGATTCTGAGTATAGTAGTACACTTTACCTTGCCTTGGAAGACTGCCCATGGGCTAAGGTAAGTTATTAATTTTATTTACTGCTCTCACTTTGCCTTATCTTTTCATAAAAAAATTGTAAAATGATTTACTTACAGACTCTTTATATGGACATAGTCCAAGTACTCCCAACTCAACTGGCACAAGTGCAAGACCTTTTGGTGGAGAAGGAACTACGATTGCATGTAACACCAGAGGAATTAGAAATTCTTCGTATTGATTAAGTAATTGTCACAATAAAGAATTATGAAGACTAGACAACTTTAATTACCCCCTCCCCTACCCCCTATTGTGTTTCTGACTGAAAGGCTGGAAAAAGGTCAAAGGAAGTAAAAGTTAAAAGGGCTTGTCTCCATCTAGAACAATAGAGAAGGTTTAGTGGTGCGCATTGAAATATGCCCTAAAACGTGACACATTTTAGAAACATTAAATGCGCATTGCCACACAAAATGCGCACGTGATGCGTCTAATACACATGAAATTCGTCAAAAATGTGTTACTTGTTATGCAGCGGCCATGTGGAAGATATGGCCAGCAGACCGCGCAGGTTTGAATCGAGGAAACGGAAATGCTGCCCTGTGCAGGGCTGTGCTCTCGTTCATTTGCTCTTGTTACATTACATTACAACGGGCAACTGGTAACTTCAAGTCCCTTTCTCGTTTCTGGTAATCTATCATCTAGTTTTCGTTTACAAAGTAACAATTTCGAGAAAAAAAAGCATATCAGAAAAGATGAATCTGCCAATAATCGACGTCAGCTGTTTGGATACTATTCACAGAATACCTGCCAAGGCCAAGAAGACGAACCTAGAATTTGGTGGTTAAGTTGAGATTGTCATTGGTTTCTGCGCGACCACAAATATTGTTTTTGCCCCTTGCTAGTCAACCAAATTCACAATGATCCCCAAGGGCACACCTACTATCACATTATCCAACAGGGAAATCCGTGCTATTCAGGACAAGGCACGGCAGCGGCAGGAACTACGAGAGTTCCTCATCAAGGAAAAGTCGAACCCTTTTAAGACTGCTGCTGCAATGGGAACAGGATATATAGTAAGTGGTTTTACATCAAATAAATTATTTCGTGTTGCTATGAAGTACTCAATATGCTGTTGGAGTCACCTTGTCGTAACAATACATGGTATTTACGTGGTAATCACCGTCTGCTTTCCTTTTACAGATGGATCCAGCGTTTCAACGTTATGAAGCAGCACAAAGTTTCATGAGTGAATGGACGCATGGCAGACCAACTTTGAAATCTGGAATGTGGTTCTTGGGTGCTGTTATTGCTCCAATCGTTGGAATTGGACTGTGGGCCCATTTTACCCGAGTAAGTATTGCTAGTAACTTCTCTGCATGAAGTATTTGTACAAATTTATTTTTCTTCATAGCGTACAGTATAGTAGATACTTTCATGCTGACACTTGCTTTATTTGTTTGTTACAGAAAGAATTTGAGGGTAGATGTCGACGTGGTGAAATTTCCTACTTTGATCGCAATAACAAATTTGTTTAAAAGTTATCTCATTGATGATTAATGTTCAATGCTGTATGTAAATATTCCCCTTAAGTCTCTGCATCTTTTATCATTTTATCTGTCCCTCCTGTTACCATTGGTAATAGATTTTTGACTTAGGGAAATTAAAATAGTTTGAAGACATTTTTTGAGAACGTGATTTGTATTTTCCAAAATGAGTTTGATATACATTTTTAAAAAAGCAACATATAATCTTAAAGTAAACATTCTAATATTATGCAAAACATACATCATAATTGATGTATTGAAAACAACCAAAAGGGACAGTCTACATTGACTTTTGATCTCCCAACTGCTTGTCTCTACTGATGACATGATCTTCAAACTTCACCATGTAAGTAGTCCCTTTATGCCAGTGAGCTGTCACTTTACAAGCCTGGAAATAGAGGCAGGGAAATAATTGAAAAGGTACCAGTACTAGTGAAATACATGACCAATAGTCCTACAACTTACAAAACCACACCCATTCAGTACTGCCTCAATAATTCCAGCCACAAATACTGCACAGTTCAGACTCCCCTTGTCTTTTGGAACTGAAATATACTTATTGACAAGAGGTTCATCTTCAATAATGTAGTAAGTTGCTTCATCATCATTGGCACGCTCTAATTTGTCTGCTTCCCTGCCAAATAACGACTGACAAAGGAGGACAAATCTGATCATTAGATGATCAAACACAGGAAATTCAATAAGCAAGAGCTTGCTTCTCTTTTATTGTCTTACTTTCCATAATGTTGTCTTGATGAAGAACAGCATGTGAATGAGTTTAGTTTCTCGTTTCCAACTACGATCACGTACAAAAAATAAATCAATTACTTTGGAGCCTACATCTTGGCCCATTTCTGCTAATCTGAAAATTATAAAAATAAAATTTAATTCAATGGCAATAAAGCTCTCACATACATTTTCAAATCTAACAGTAGGTTCACTATAAATGAAGAAGATGAGGCAATGTACTACACTCACTTGGTCTGAAGCTCTGGTACAGTATAAACACGATTTTGACAATATTGTACAAGCTCAGAGAAAAGTAAAGCAAACGAACTTAAACTAACTTCGCCTTTTCCTTTGCTTAGGGGCTTGTCTAGCAGACTTGTCTTTGGCCTCACAACAGATATTGTTATTGCGTTGCTCATGTTGAAAAGCGTCCCTAACGAATGGATTTCGCTTAAAGTCTTTTTCGACAGACACAATTAACACAAAATAATGCTAAATGTTTACGCCGTTCGGCCCAGGTTGGTTTTGGTTTGGTTGTGTGATTGTGATTTGACAGCAACAGCAGACAGAAGGTTACGTACAGAGGGGGTTAATTTGTTGCCAACATCAAAAAACTTGCTGACTCTCTCGTCCCACACTTGTCCACTCATTAAGGAAGTAGAATAGCGATGGTTTGTGCATAAGGTATCTTCAAGGTGCAAGGACGTATTATAATACTCACCGTTTCTCCAAAACTAAAATCAACACTGTTCGGAGATTCAATAATTACAGTTTGCACTTGATCAGTCGTCGATTTGGCAAAAGAACAGAAGTAAGAAGAGAGGCGAGAGGGAAAAGGAAAGGGGAGGGGAAGAAGGGGCAATCATTTTTCATGGCGGGTTTGAACCTTGATCCACAAATGGTTTCATCATCTTTAAAGAGTGGTGTGGTATTTGTTCATTCATCGAGTCTGCTAAAGCTCTGAAAGAAGATGGGTTTCGAACACCGACATGGCTAGTTGAAAATGAGTCAAAGTTCAAAAGCCAAAGAAAACGACATGGCGGGGTCGAAAGGGGGCTCGGCATCGGCTGCTGGAGTTAAAGGAGTTTTCAGCCACATGAAATACGAACATTTGATCGCTGGAGTGTCCGGTGGGGTGACATCAAGTGTCGTCTTGCACCCGTTGGATCTAATCAAAGTTCGATTCGCCGGTAAGATGTAAAACAGTTCTTCTATGTGCAGCAGTCAAGGTGACTGCATTTTGTTAGCCTAACCTTAACTTTTGCATGGGTCTTGGTACAGGCGGATTTTGCAGCAGTTAGCTCAGATGACTGCCATTTCCTCCCAAATTACTTCATCTTGTCTTCTATGTTTCAGTGAATGATGGGCGGACTAGCATGCCTCAGTACAACAGCATACGAAATGCATTAGTTACAATTTACAAACAGGAGGGTATCCGTGGCCTGTATAGAGGTGTAGTACCGAACGTTTGGGGTTCTGGCACTGCATGGGGCCTCTACTTTTTATTGTGAGTTACTATTCTATTAATGTTTTCCTTTTCTTTATATTTTTTCCACATGCTAAATTTGTCATGCAGACCCTCTACACAGTTCTAATTCTCTTTCAGTTATAATACCACTAAAACATGGGTTCAAGGTGGTGATCCAAATATGCAGTTAAGCTGGCCTATGCACATGGGAGCTGCCGCAGAAGCGGGTATTTTAACTCTATTTTTAACAAACCCTCTTTGGGTTGTGAAAACTAGGTTAGTATAATGCCCCCCCCCCCTTCCCCCTCAATGTTTAATATTTTGTGTTCCTCTGTACTTGTATCTCAAAGCTAAGTGGAAATTATAAAATTTCTTTTCTAGACTGTGTACTCAATATGGAAATGAGAAGCCGCTTTACAGTGGTATGATAGACTGCTTTAACAAAATTTACAAAGCTGAAGGAATACCAGGAATGTACAAGGTATGCTGTAAATCTGAATAATGAAAGTGGAGGAAGCTTGTGCATGTTTACTGTAATTACTTTTTATGTAGGGCCTTGTACCTGGTATGATTGGAGTTTCCCATGGTGCTATTCAATTCATGGTGTATGAAGAAATGAAAAATTGGTACAATAATTATAGAGGAACAGTTTTAAGCACAAGGATGGTAGGTTTCAAATGGATTTCCTTTTTGGCTAGTTTAATCTTTTTGGAACTTGTTTGGTAATTTTGAAATTGAATGTTATTTTTTTCAGAGTACATCAGAGTACCTATTCTTTGCTGCTGCATCAAAATTAGTTGCAGCTTCAATCACATATCCGTATCAAGTGGTCCGCGCCCGGTTGCAGGATCATCATCACAATTATGCAGGCACTATGGATTGCGTCTCCAAAACCTGGAGGTATGAGGGCATTCGAGGGTTTTACAAAGGAGTGGGTCCCTACTTTCTCCATGTGGTCCCAAATATTTGTTTAGTGTTCCAAGGTTATGAGTGGGTTACATATTTATTGTCCCCTGGAAAGGGATGGGAAGGCAGCTGACAATTATCTAAACATTAGCTCTTAAAATATATCTTCGAAGCAATTTTACAGGATGTATGTTTATGAATTTTTTAAGTGTTATTAATCGTAATCAAGCTGTAACCAAGAGGATTTTTAATTTGCTGTGCAGCAGTGTGATAGATATTGTGACCTCTTGTGACATTTTCACCAGAATTGGCTTGTGCTCCTTTGTGTAAAAGATTTTTTTTTTGTAGTGCTTTCCTCTTGAACAACTTTTCTTTTCTTCCCTTTATTTCTGATAGCCAAGTGCATGGAAAGATAGTATCTGGTTTCAATACTGATAATTTCTCCTCTTAGAGGTAGAATTTTATTTTGCCTGCCCACCGTAACTTTCGTATCTGGAATATTTTTGACAGAGGCACAACAGAATCCGTAATAACAAACATGTGTACCTCCCTACCTCCTGACATTTTGTTCCCCCTGTGAAAATTATACAGTTAAAGCTAGATTTGTTTTCATTCACCATGCATACATACATGAAGAACCAAGGCCGTTGGTGTATATTTGTACTTAACTGCTTTGTGCTATATCTCAGTCATCCTTTCATTGAATGCCTTTTTGCTAAAGCATTTAAAAGTTCAATCTTTTTCCAAAGTTTGAGTTTAGTGAACTGATTTAGTTTCTTGATGCAATGGTTCACCATCTAATAGCCAACAATAAATTAATGATAGTGCCATTTTTTACTCGTTCTTTACCTCCATTCTCACTTCCCTCTCGGAGGTGGAAGAACGAGTATTATGCTTGGTCTGGTGTAATTTAGCGACTCGATTCATCTCGGTAACCACAACACCTACAACTATGCCAGTTGTATCAAACTGTAGGTCTTGGCGGCCTCACCAATCCATAATAGAGGTTTTTTTCGGTTTATTACGCAAAATTTAAAGAAATTTCAGAAATAAGGTCGAAAAAATCGCCGGTCGAGCGTGCGTTTCGGATGGTTTTTCTACACGGACAAATATCTTAATAGAGATAAGTTTTACCTGAAAAAATTTGGCTAAACAACTAAAAATAGGCTAGCCGTTAATGTTTCAACTTAAAACAATCATATTATAACCTTTTTTGGTCCTCATAATGATTAAAACCTATCTCAAATGAAATTATTTTAACACGAAAAAAACAATCAAGCGCATGCGCGAACAGCGCCATCTATTGAGAAAAGCTAAAACTGCGTCGGCGCGAAAAGTTTTGAAGAGCGGTCATTGACAACAATGATCTTTCTGTTTTCATTTCATAATCACACCAGACCAAACTTGGGTAAAGAACGAGGTTTCTCCTAATGTATCAAACATGTTTGATGCCCTGATGCTCTTCTTGTTGTTTTGTCATCTAACTAGACATTCTTCTACTTTTCTCTAGCTATCTTATGTCAATTACAATCAACTTCCATGTATTATGTGTATTCTTCCAATATTTGTGTCAGGAACTCAGAGATTGTTTTTTGTTGTTTGTTTTCCTCAGCATTTGTTACCCAACATTGATTTGTTTTTGGACCTTAGACAAATTTAGTCTATTGTGCAATAATCATCTTCATCTTGTTTGATAAAACAAAGTTTTAGGAAATTTTGAAACTTCCCTTACAAAGAAAAGAAAGTCAGTACTTTGAGTTGTTTACTTTTTATAACAGATGATCTATTTCATCTGTGTTAAATATTAAAAGTACCTTTCTGAATATTATTCTAAAGTTGACTGCTGCTTCTGTTTCATGAAGACTCAATATGCAACTTTAAAGCTACTTGGAAATGAAACATTGTCACATGTTTTGCTTTCGAAGAATTTGCTATGATCATAACATAGATGGTTTACAATACTCCTTATTGTTTAATTGAATTTTTATTATTTTGTCAATCTAGGAATTATTCTTTTCACTCAAATCAGAAATAGAGGCAGGAAAACTGACCTCATAACCTGCACAAGCATTTGTAGTAAAAAAAGTGTTCTGTATGAATTCTGATTATTTTTTTTTGTTTTATCTTTGTGCGATTGTGAAAGTTCCAACATGTGGAATCTTGTGATGGTTCTAGAAAAAAAGTGTTTTTAAATCTTTTGAGCTTTCTTATTCTGTTTTATCCAAGTCCAATGACGATGTAACTTCCATCTGTGCAAGTTAACGTCCCAATTTTTTTTTTTTTTTTTCAATGGAGACCTCTTATCAAGCTTACCACAAACTTTGTTTTTGTGTAAAATTGTGATCACTGACTAGTTTCCTGTGTAATTCAGTTTTAAGTGTCATCTCCAGAATTAAGATTTCATATTTCTTTTTTCATCTAATTAAATCAATTGGTTCAATGAATTATCATCTGTCTGCCGGAAAGAAGAAACACTTTCAGTAGTAAAGCTAAGGCATCCACTAATTTCACGTTAGTCCATTCATTCAACTACTAGCAAGAGTCCACTCAGAGTTTTTTAGTGGTCGTGGATTAAAGCAGGGCATCATTTAATTGTGCCAATTAAAGTAAATCCATGTCAATGATAAGCTTGCCATAGTCTCTTTCCTTGATCAAATAGTTTATGAAGATGAATTTTTAAATTTGTTTTTTTTTACATTTCGGTTGTTCCAGATTCGAGGGTCCTCGTGGCTTTTACAAAGGCCTGGGGGCTTCATTGTCTCGTGTGGTGCCAGCTACTATGATCACCTTTGTTGTCTACGAAAATGTGTCTAGATATATTTTAGACCATCCCTTCAGAAATAGAAATATGAACAAGTTGTGAGATATTTTATTTAAACCTGCAAGGGCTCAAGGCTGTGATGTACTAATTTTACTGTATTTTCACTTCACCAGCAAGAAATACACTTAAGATAAAATCGTATTGGCTCTTGCTGGGTCTTTTCTGAACAAAAGTTTCTAATAACGGCAATGATTTCACAGCAGTCCTTTCTAGTCTGTGGTTAGGTGTAGCTGCTGTAAACATGCAATGATGGACGTTGCAGTATGTTTCTTGTTTGAGTGCACACATATTCTGAGAAGAAAGCAAAATACTTTCAGTGTAGTGTGCAGGAACCACACTCTTTTCTTATATGGCTATGGCAAGAAAATAAATTTGACTTATTTCAAAATATTAATATTCATTGAACAAAATACAAAATAAACATACAAAAATGATGATTTCCACTTAATGCACATAAGGTCAGCATCCTTATTCTACAGTAGTCTCTAATTTCATCTTTTTTGCTGGTGATGAAGCAGAATCATCTTGATCCAAAATATCAAAATGTACCTTTATACCCCAATGGTCACTTGGAAAGCTCTGTGTGCCCATCACCTTTTGCAGCCCTATGAGACCAAAATATTTAGGTTTCACTGCTGGGGGGAAAGATTGTCTCAAATATACTCTATCAAACCGACAGCGTGGCTTGAACCGACCAGCCATTTCAGTATTGGTATTTCGAGTCATATCCCAAGTGTATCTGCATTCAGGACGGGAGCCTCCAGCCTCCCAAAGGTCAACCACACCATTGGGAAGCCCTCCACAGAGTACAAGCTGAAAATTATTTTAAACAAACACAATAACTAAAATAGATAAAACGAATCAAATATCTCTAAGTAATACTTGCAATGGAAAACAAACCTCCTTATCTCTGAGATTGAGATCACCTCCAAAAATTACAACTCTGTTCTTGGCTGCATCTGTAACTTCTTTCAATGATTTATTCAACTGATTAACTCTCTCTGCAGCATGGTCAGCAGTACTTTCCAAATGGGTATTTAGCAATGTTAATTTTAATGGTCCTATGTGAGCCTGATATTTAAAAAGTAACACCAATATCAATACAGGCAAAAGAACAATACAAGTAAAAGTTATCAGTCTTGTGATAAAACTCTCACTTCTGTTACAAGCAAGCTCCTCCCCATTAATGAACCTGGGAAATCAACAACACGATGGGAGTCGTAGTATGTTGTAAACCTTCTAAGGAGTGTTGCAGTAAAATATTCTCCATCCCCTGATGCTATACATTTGTACTCTGGTAATTTATTTTCAATGTAAGACAACGTTGAGGGTATTACTTCTTGCAAAAATACAACATCAGGGCTACTCCTGCAGAAATTAAAGTACAAAACTCATCAATATTGGGAAATAAAACTCACCTCTTGTCACGTCTAGAAATTTATGACAAATTGAAGTTAAAGGAACTTACTCAAAAATAACAACACAAACAGCTTTAGTTCTTTTCTTGAGATTGTGAGAATTCAGACCATCAATATTCCAAGTTATGAAAGTCATTTCTGGTGGTGGCTTGGTTGAGCACTGCAAATGTTTGTGTGACAAGGGCCTTATTGCTTGTTTTGGTAGAGGTAACGCAACAGGGGGCACTGCAGCCAGCTGATTGGCTACCGCTTGGCTGAGACAAACAACTCGCTATTGAATCAACTTAACATTTTAAACTAGTATTCACAATTGCATGCTGTCCACATTAAAACTCACTCAATATTAACAACCACAACTGGTGCTTCAGAGTCATGGTCTTCCATCAGGTTGACACCTCCACTGGCTTTGGCTTCAAAGAAAGCATTGATAGATCTCTGTTCCGAAATGAAAGCGGAAGAGTTGAGTTAGAACTACAAGAGCAGAAAGAACAAGGCGTCAGAATGAAACATACCTCTAAATCCCACTTGCGGTCTTGTAAATAGAACTGGGCACATGCTTCATCTGTTCCAGTTATTTGCGCAAACTCTTCCACTCTCTGCTGGCAAATAGTAACATCTGGTATGTCCTCATCGTCGCTCATGATGCTGGTTTCTAAAAAACAAACAACAAATAATGGAACAACTCAGTATGCATTGCAACTCATAACCCTCAGCAACACGGCGTACCGCACAGTTTGTGCAGACACGTTACAGGGTACAAAATGAACAAATAGCACGGATACCCTCGCAATTTCAATATAACGAGTACTTTGTGAGAGAATGTCCACCAGTAGCGATTGGAGTGAAATGTCATCCACATATTTCGCACGTGTGATGACATATAATCATGACAGTATTAACAACCTAAAGAGACACTCCCAGAAAAACACACAGACGACGGTACACTATTCCTTCATTAGCTTCGATACGCACTTTCTCCTTGGTCTAAACAATTCTTCAATTTCGGCAAGGGCTTAACAGCAGACACAAACTCGCGCCAAGACAAAAGACAAGTCAAGACCTGCACCACCCGAAGCACTGCAAATTATTGCGCGAATGGTTATCGGCAGACACACAGAGAGGGAACTAGGGATCATAGTTTATCGACGGCCCCTGCTCCATCAGAGATTGCGTCCGAGTCGATGCTATGCGGAACCTCGCTCATATTCTGCACAAGCAGAGCCATCTCTTTGTACTCGCGGTTCCGATTCGGATGCGGCACACGGACAAGTCACGTGTTCCTCCCACCATTCTACTCAACTCCTTCTCTGTCTCTCCGTACATTCTCAATATGTGCGAGTGAGAGAGCTGAGACGTTACATTCCCCCACCCAACGAGCCGAGCCGTTGGCTTCGCTTGCTTGACAGTGGAGTGGAGTGTACAGGAACAGGAGGAGCACAACACCACCACAGGCCAGACACACCAGATCTCGTGTGGAGGCAGGCAGAGGCAGACCGATCCGCGTAGTTGTCGCAGTTTCTCAGCAGCGCAGTTTACTCTACGTTATTGAAGGTGAGCCATTTTAATTTTAGGTTTTTCTTGCACTTCTGGTTCATAGAAATTAGCAGACCGTCATCTATCGATTGGTTTGTTTACGTTTGGCCGAGGAACAGCTGATGGGCTGAGGCCGAGCACAAAGAGTTCTTTGTTTGTTGCCAAACCGAGCACTGCGCGTGGTGACCTCGCAGACCTTGACCGTCGTGAGGTCGTTATGCGCAATTTGGGGATTGCTTTTAGCCTTGATTTTCGTCGAAGTAATATTTTCGCGTGTACTTGGTGGTTTTAAATAATGAATGCTTTGTTTGGAGTGAAGTGTCAAATCCAGCTGAATTTATTTGTGTACTGTCCATCACGCCAACTCTTACTGTTTTTCGTTTCAGGTTGAAAAAGCCAAAATGAAGCTCCTCTTTGTTCTGGCCACAGTGTTGGCCTCGGCTTGTGCCATCTCATTCTTTGACTTGGTTATGGAGGAGTGGGCCACTTACAAGGTATCTGATGTGAATCCTTTGTGTTTGAACTTAATGAAATGACTTTGAACACATCTTTAGAGGCACCATGTTGCTTTCTTGTTTTGACAGCTGTCTCATAGCAAGAAATATGATAACGATGTGGAAGAGAAGTTCCGCATGAAAATTTTTATGGAAAATAAGCATAAGATTGCGAAGCATAATGCTAAGTTTGCTCGAGGAGAAGTTGCATACAAGTTGGGTCTTAACAAGTATGCCGATATGGTTAGTACTTAGATTCTCTCTTAAATTTTCTTATCACCCCTGCCTGCCATGGTTATGTTAAATTTTTTTTTAATGTAGCTCCATCATGAGTTTACCCACACCATGAATGGTTTCAACCGCTCTGCTCGGCTGGGAATGGTTCAGGGAGTCCATGAGAGGATTGGGGCCACCTTCATTCGACCAGCCAATGTTGAGATTCCCAAGAGTGTTGACTGGAGGGAAAAGGGAGCTGTTACTGACATCAAGGATCAGGGTCACTGTGGATCATGCTGGTCTTTCAGTGCGGTATGTCTTGTTTACACCCAATTTTCTGTCGACCAAAGAGTTTTATGGTTCTAATCATTTAAAATTTGTTTTTCAGACTGGAGCTCTTGAAGGACAGCATTTCCGTAAAACAGGTACTTTAGTTTCCCTCAGTGAACAGAATTTGATTGATTGTTCGGGCAAATATGGGAACCAAGGATGCAACGGTGGTTTGATGGACAATGCTTTTGCTTATGTTCGTGATAATCGTGGTATTGACACTGAGAACAGCTATCCTTATGATGGAGATGTAAGTTCATGATTAATTTAGACCACGCTTTCAGGGTGATTTCAGATTTAATTGTAATCATTACAACTTTTCTTCAGGATGAGAAGTGCCGTTACAACCCCAAGAAGTCTGGTGCCACTGACACTGGCATGGTTGATATCAAGCCTGATGAAGAACACTTGAAGGAAGCTGTTGCTACCATTGGACCTGTTTCAGTTGCTATTGATGCCAGCCATGAGAGCTTCCAATTCTACAAGGAGGGTAAGGCTTTGATTTCCATCAAGAATGGTTTCTGAATGTTTGACCAATTTTAATTAAATTTTCTGTCTAACAGGAGTTTACTATGAGCCTGAATGCTCCAGTGAAAACTTGGATCATGGAGTTCTGGTTGTTGGGTATGGAACTGATGAAGATGGCAATGATTACTGGATTGTGAAGAATTCATGGGGCACTTCTTGGGGACAGGATGGCTTCATCAAGATGGCAAGGAACCGTGACAATCACTGTGGTATCGCGGCTTCTGCTAGCTATCCCCTTGTTTAAGTTGTGTCATTTGTATCTTAAGATTTTGATCAAAGTGCTGTGATGATTTCTGCCAATGAGGTAGGGACTTGACTTTGGATAAATGATTGTCACTTTCATCTGTGTGTACCTGATGTGACAAGTTGAGTTTGTTTTCATCACTTTGTCAGAAGCATATCTTCTGTTAGCTTGAGGAACAATTTGTCATATTTTCTGTGGTTGAATGCTTTATTAGCTTTACATCTCATTTTTTTAAATATTATGGCAAGTTCTGTGACTTGTATCTTTTACCCTCTCATGTGTGAGTGTCTCAGTCATTAGATTTTATGTCTGTAATTCCATTCAATTAAACTCACTTTTTTTAAAAAAAAATTGTGTTTCATATAAAAATGTGAATAACCTTTCTCTACACTAAGCCTCTGCCCAATCAGCCATACTGATGTAGGGAAACTAAATTTGTTATTTATTGGCAATCTTTCTGTTTGACTGTCAAACATATGTAGGTCCCAGGTTTCTTTTTATTGAACTCTGACGACGTCCAATTCGTGTGAAAGACAGGGGTCCTATTGTCGCTTTTTCGCTCGGGCCTTTAATTTAAACTGGGCTGAAAATGCATGCGTGCCACGGCTCTCACCAAGTCAATCACCAGCACACTCTCTAGCTCTAACAGCAAAAGGACTCGAGTAATCTGGGTCGGCCAGCTCTAGGCCAGCCGCCCGGGCCGGAAGGACCGTCTGACCCCACGCTTCACCAGCGACCGCAAGGCGCGGAAGGACTAGGCAGACACAAACGTCGCACATGAGGTCGTGACACAGACAACAGCAGGTCGAGGAGGGAGGCGCGTTTATCCACTCCTCCCCCTCTTTATCTTAACTCACTAGCAAATAAAATCGAACGCGTATGCTGTGACACTTTCGTATCGTTGAGGATACCTCAAACGTATCGTGTCGATATCTGTCTGACTTCTTGAAGAGGCCAAACAAAACTCAAACGCTATCTTTCTCTCTCGTATCGATATCGCCAATAAAGTCATTCCAGACAGTACTGTAAATCTATACTTTCATAAGGATTATACCAGGAGGGAAGTCCAATTCGCGTTTATAGCTGGTTCACTAACTGTAGACACCGGCCAGGCTCTATTGCGGATACAATGGAGCCCTATTGTACTCACAATGAGGACTGGCCTGCTGAGGTGTCTACATTTAGTAAACCAACTACATGTTGTTTCTTCAGTTATTACTACATGGGTGCGTGAAAGAGAACGCATGCGCATCATGCGCATTGAACTGCAACCACCGTTCTTGCGTAAATGTCGCCCGCAGTAAGCCTAAGCCTCCACAGAACCCTGACGTACGGACTATATCGCCCGCCAAGGGACCATCCAGGAAGAACGTCCGTCTTTCGCCGTTACGAACCTGTCAAGTTCGACCACTTCAAGCTCCCATAGCGCCTAGTAGGTAGGCAACGTCCAGCCTGCAGGGCACGCATGTACTGCGGGATGGCCTACCCCGAGTCTCGCAGGCGCCGAGCTATCGATATTTGGCGAATGAATCTGAGAGGAAAACAGACGCTCTTCCTGGACCATCCCCAAGTCCCCAATAAAACACACGTTACTTGCGGACGGCCCCTAGCCGTCGGGCCCGGCCTGGCCCGGCCTGGCCCGGCCCGAACTAACAGGAAGGTCCCCAACAGGGAAGAGGGGCGCGGGGGCGGGGCGGAGCTGGCTCGCCATTTCCCAGGCTCTTGTCTCTTATCTACTGAGCCAATATTATTGGAACCGGTTGTCTGGTCTCCGGCCCGGCTCGGCCGCTGCCTTACTGTACACGGGCAAACCGGATCGAACCGGGCGTGCTGTAGTCGGTTTGCTCGGGAAAACGAATCGGGGAGAGGGAAGGAGAAATATCCGTTCTAAAGAAAGAGCAAGGCGCATGTGCTGAGTCACGGACCGTGATGCTGGGGGTAGTGGTCCGTCGGCCAAGCGGCATTGTCCTCTGACCATGTGTCCAAGAGATGTGTCTTGATGTGTCGCATGCGCGGATTAAGGGTGGAAATCCGGGGGGGGGGCGTCCCCGTCGTCATAATGAGCCGCCTGGCAGAAAGGCAACTTACTATACACAGCACCTGTAGGCAACCCACGGTGCACCCCCTGCCCCTTTGCCGTGGTGTGTATCGTATAGGAGCAGTACGTGTTAACTGTCTGCCCCCCCCCCCCTCCTTCTCCTATCTTTCCCTTCGGCTTTCAAGACACTGCCTGATTTGGTTTGAATCATTGGTGAATGTTTGATGTCCGCGGTGGTGGTTGGTGGTTTACCGCGACACGAGAAGGGTAAGCTTCTTGCCCCAATACTGACTGCGCATGTGTACTTCCTGGTCACGCGAGCACAATCGTGAACAAAATCAGTGGGATGATGCAATGAGCTGGGGTGGTGACGGCCGAGCCCGGCTGAGCCCGCAGCTCTTCTCGCCCGGAATGCCGCGTCGCCGTGTTTTGCAGTGTCTCCGCCCCGCCTCCTCTTCCCACGGGGAACGGCAGCGGCCAGGGAAGTTCCCACTCCGGCAGAGCAGCCCCCTGCCCTGGACCACGGCAACTCCTCCCGCTCCTCAATCGCGACCGCTCCGACGCTAGCTGCTAAATTTCCACACGACACTCTCTTCTCCGCGTGGAAGTTTTGAGTGTGTGTGTGAGGCATGTGAGGGCGCGCGCGCGCGACTGTGTGTGTGTGCGTGTGCCAAACATTTGCCCGACCTCCGGCGCATATGGTTTGCATCGTTTGCATCTCTGTTTAGTGTCATCTGGAAGGGCGGGGCGGATGCCGGTTGGATGTGGAAGGTGCCGCGCGGGGCGCGGCGGTTGGGTTGGGTACCCCCTAGGGAACGCCTCCCCCTCCCCCTCCCATCACTGCATTATCGCAAGTGACCGGCTGACGGGGCGCGGACATGAGGCATGACGTTCGCATAACACGAGGCACAACAGCTCCACGGAACCAGCTACATACGCCTCAGCCATGATAACGCTTCTCATGGCCATAGCGTTCGACATCCCTGCTCGTTCGAATTCTTTTCACTCACTTTCTTATCAAGAGCGGCTATATTGCCGGCCCGTCTGGCCGGCGGGGCGAATGTCTCGATGTTGCCTATATGGTGGCTAACTCGCCCCGCCCGCCAACCATAGTGACACAGTACATGGGATGCACGCGTGCATGCCGTTTGCATACTCACCCGGGCAGCAAGACGCCAGACACGGCGCGGGTGGATTGGGGGGAGGCAGGTGATCCACATATGTATTTCAAGCTTTCAGGCATTTCAGCAGGCGTCTCGTTTTACACGTTCAGTGCGGTGTGACCACTATGGGGTCACGCCCCCCCACACCAAAAACAAGCCGCACTGAACGTGTTAAAGCTGCGATCGGTGGGTATGGTATGGTATGGTGGAGACCAGCACCCCCCCCCCCTCCCCTAAGATGGACGTTGCTGGCCCTTCTTTGAATGTTCGAATGTTCGCACCCCACAAAATGGTAATGTACAATTTTGGCGTACACTAAGAGATATGTTTCGTTGCAGCCATAAAAAATTGTTCGATCGGTCCGGATTTGTCATGGCCATCAAAATTTTAGTCGCAGCAATAACTAAACTTTTGGTTACAGCAACCAAAATTTCGGTTACAGCAACTAAAATTTCGATGCCTATGACTAAGCCGGACTGACCGAACATAATTCAAAATTTTGATGGCTGCAACGAAACATTTCTCTCAGTGTATTTTTCGCACATATGAATGTCCAGAACTACACGTTCATCTCAGAAACGATGTACAAATTTGTACAGATATTATCATAAATCCGGTACGGGTACGTGCTTGATCGAGAAGTGCACAGGGAATGGGGAAAAGGTTGGTGAATTTCTCGCGGGTGCGGAAGGCGTTGGGTCCTCTACTCTCCAAGTGGGTGTTGGTGTACAATGAGTACAACGTGTACAACGTGAGTGTCCGCGAGTATTCGAGAGTATGAGCGAATCCACGGAATTATGCGAGTAATGGCGAGTATCCGCGAGTATAAAGCGAGTATTTCTCGATTTTTCCGCGAGTTGTCGCGAGTATCTTGCGAATATTTTTCCTCGTGTACAACGAGTTGGCGAGTGGGGGACCCCTCGGTGGAAGGGCATGGTGTTATGACTCATCAACTGCAACAAGCTTGTTTTCGGTAAAGATTGGCTCTTTTTCGCCAGCTGGTCTTTGGGCATGTGGGGGTTTCGCTAATCGCTGACTAAGATGTCGTCCGCGGATTCTTCATTGTATGGTTTGTGATTGAACTGCTCCACGAGTCATGCGGCGGTGCCAAGCGCGTAGCCACCGCTGATGAGTCAGGCGAGTACCGACTCCTCATCGCCGACTCATGGAGAGGGAGCTATTCGCGAGCGCGCCATCGGCGCGCCGCCACCCCGTGACACGACGCAGCGGTTTTACGGGTCTTGTTCCGATGAATGAGATCAGCAAGCCTGCAAGCCTCGTGTTTGCGTCGAACGAGTAGGGGATGAGTACACTAGTACACGAGTGTACTCGAGGGGAGAATGTAGAAGTACCGGGTGTAACTGTGAATACGCAGCACGCAGCAGTGTTGCGGGATTGCATACTCAATCTAGCCGCAAAGGGGGGAGGGGGGGCATGCTAACAGGTGTAAAGAGTTGGAAAACGCAACACTGCTGCGTATTCACAGTTACACACGGTACACTCTAAATGGAAAAGGACAGTGAGGATGCGTTCTTAAGCACATTTCAAAGAGACACAAATTTGTGTCTGAAAAGTTGCAGTTCGTACCCAGCCTAAGTACAAATTACTTTTTTGTCTCTAGTTAAGACACAAATTTGCGTCCTATTGAGATAAACTTAAGAGCTCACCCTTCAAAATTGTACTGCCCCATTTAGAATGTAGGCCGGCACGGCTACCACGCAGCGGGTTGTACGTACTTACATTCGGTGATCCGACAGCGAAAGACACGACAAGGGCCGAGCATCCCCGTCTCCGCTGTCGGATACGCAACGCGCCTGCGGGTCGACAGTCCCGCCACACCAGGCCACTGCCCGTTGGGTTGCCTATGGCGCGGGCGACTCACCCGGCGACTCCCACCGCCAGGGCCAGGCCAGCTGAGCAGACCGCGGAGTGTTTACAACCCCTCACAAGCGTCTTTCTCGAGTGCGCTTTCAACGGGTAGTTGCGGTGGCTACATGGAATAAAGACGTTTGAAAGTTCTTATGCGACGTTGTTTTGCAGTTTCTCACTTTCCCATTTGTCGGTGAGTATAACCTTTAAGTAAACTACTTGACGCTTGACGGGTAACTAACCTCACATTAAATTTTTGACGGATAGTGCAGTGCGTTCGAAGACAAAGATGACTGACTGGTCTGTCATTCACACGTTTCTTACAATTTTATATATTTCCATCAAAGTTTAAAGCGCAGACAAAACAATCTCTTTGTGAGAGACCTTAAACATGTCGAGTCGGTGACCATGCACGAGAACCAGCAGCGTCAGAATGGACCCCCGTAAAATCACACTGATTTTCCTATTGCCCTATCCGACATAGGCACGTTACTACGTTGGTTAGCAAGGTGTCCCAGATTCGGTAACTCAACACAAGTAAGGGTGACTTGTTTCTCGAATGTGATAGATCATTCCTCCCCCCACTTCACTTTAAGTATTGTAACCGTTCAAAGTTAGCGATTTGTGAAATACAACATGTGAAGGGGTCAGAGCAGGGGGCATCGGAAAAAGGAGGGGGGGGAGAGATTGCAAGCTCCTTTCACTTATTGAGGTTGACCAGACCAAGCAAGTGTTTGTTGCTGTTTTGCACTTTTCTCTGTTTACCTTAATCATCAAAGTCTTGAAATGCCTGATTTTCTTCTTGAGTTTTTGAGTGTTTTTTTCTCGTTTGTCTAGTGTTTCTGGTTGCCCTACTGCTCAACGATCCGGATTTACTGGATGTAACAAAAACTATTTTGAACTATTTTTGTGAGTGAACCCTACATCACTTCTCTCTCGCGGTTTCCCACATCCCTCAGCCGAAGACTTGCGTAAACCTCAGGTTTTGTTTCCCAGGCTCCCGTCTGAGACGTCGACCGAGCTCCTCATGGCTTTGGCACGCCCGCCCGGGTCGCGCCTGCTGCTGGTCGCCACGCAGACGGCCTCGTGGACCGTCGCCCAGCACGTTGGAGCGTGCCAGAAGGTGCTCACCCCCATGACGGTCGAGCACGTTGCCATCAGACCACTAGTCGGTTATTATGGGAAGATCGGCTGCATTAGCCTGTTGATACAGAACTTCGCCTCGGCCGGGGCGGGGGCGTGCAATGTCCACTGTGTGATGGAGGCGACGAACGGCGACCAGACCAGCCGGGCAGAGGGACGCGTCTGTTTGAATTACGCCCCAGGACAGGACGGTAATATAGTGGAGGTTATGTCGCTACCGTGCCTAGGCCAAACCTTCAACGAGCTGCAAGTGAGCTTTGCGATCTTTGACGCATCTACCTGTAGCCCACCTACTGGCGTGGGTGTCGGCCTCAACAAGTGCCGCCTGGCGGGCACGCTCTGCGATGTGAAGCTGGTGGTGGACGGCGGCGTGGAGCTGGCCGCGCACCGCGCGGTGCTGGCCGGCCGCAGCCAGGTGCTCAACAGGATGCTGACCGGGGACTTCAAGGAGGCCCGCGAGGCCCGCGTCGAGCTGCTGGACTTTTCCAGGGCCGCTGTTGAAAAGTTTTTAGAGTACCTGTACCTGGACCATGTAGAGGACTGGGACTGGGGCGGCAGCGAACTCGAACTGCTGCAGCTCGCCGACAAGTACATGGTGCGGGAGCTGTACTCGGACTGCTCCCTGAGGCTGTGGTGCTGCGACTCCCGCCGCGCCCTGGAGGTGCTGCACGCGGCTGGCCTCACCGACATCCTGAGCAGCAAGCTGCGTCAGCGGCTCACGGGCATCGTAGTGGCGGACATCAAGGCCTTGGTCGGCACCGAGCAGTGGACCGCGTTCCGAAAGAGGTATGCCACCATCGCCGACACCATACTAGGCTCCACCGCCAGGCTTCGCAAAACTGTCCAGTGACCTTTGAGTTCGCCTTTATATGAGAGTGGTAGTTCAATTTAATTTAAATTGTTTTTGATAAAAACTATCGTGTGTCAAAGTAGCTCTTAATTATGTTCGCTTGCTCAATCAATGATGGCGGCCACTGCAGTATTGTTTAGTTAAATGTACTTTTTCGTTTTTACATTTTTCGTTGGCACGTGCATGTGTTTCCAAGTAGTAAAAATGTTGTTTCTGTGTTTTATGTCCACCTTGTGCACACATAATGTAACTCCCCTGCAATATACTACCTGCTAAAATTCTATGCGCGTAATAATGCGCATAAAAGGTAACGCAGTTGTTCCTTTTATGCGCATTACGTACTTATGCATTTCATTCGTATTTAATGCAGTAAAATGCGGAACGAATGCGTCACCTTTTATGCGCATTTTAATGCTCATTACCAAATGCGGCGTTACCGGGGAGGATAGCCGTCAGCAGGTCGGCCAAGCCGCGACCATCCGCGAGACTATTTATGTTTGTCCTCTTTTTGGCGTCTTTGGCACTCTAGGGGGGGGGGGGGGCAAAAGGACCCCCAAAATTGTCAGTCACTAAGCAAAGTGAGAAGTGGAGTTTCAAATCGACGTTGATTGGAAGTCGAAATCGAAAATTCGTCGATTTGTGGATAAACTCGAATTGATGTCCTCTATTTCCTCTGGGACGTCAGGCCTCTACGCCGCCTCTTGCCCCGTTTTGGTCGGGCAGATCTATCTGCCCAGCATGCGCGCCGGTTGGGTTGCCTACGTGGAGGGCTGGGCTGGTGTGGTCGCGCTTAGCCACACATTCTCTTCGATGACTTGCCTTTTCTACTATTCTAGCTAGTTTCTTTACTAGTTTAGTGCACAAGGAAACAAATTTGACATTTTTCTCGCGCAGGTCAGGGGGATTTGGGCACCTTGAGACATCAGATTCCACGAAGTGTTTTGAATTTTCGTGACGGCAAAAGGGGACGAGAAGATAGCAACGGGTGTGTGCGTAGACCCTTCTCACAGCAGGCTCGGTAGTGGTGTCCAAGCGGTGGCCTAGTAGTGAACTGCTGAGTGAAGTACATACCAGGTGGACGATTAACCCCTCTCACTTCTGTAGTTATGCTGTACCGCACGCACGAGTGCGGACGGGCTTGCCTATCGCCCCTGTCCACGGGCCGAGCGAGTAGACAACCCACCCGCACTGGTGCGTGCGGTACAGCATAACTACAGAAGTGAGCGGGGTCAATCAGCCACCTGGTACACTACACACGAATTTGGCAGCTTCCCGAGGAAAACCTTCGAAAAAATGTAGTCTCTATCTTAAAATTTTCCTTCACATGACCGCAAATTTAGATTATGTTTCTTTTAACCTAAACCGTTTTTCGAAGGAGGGTGGAAATTGGAAATTTTGGTGTCTCTAGGATGCAACAACAGACACGTCACGGTGATACCTGTCATTATCGAAAAGTCTCGACACAAGAATAAGTCCACCCATCAATCTGGCAAAGATGGCAGAATTCGTGCGTATTTTTTCTTAAACTGTGAGACAATGTTGGGTGGACAAAATACAGTGTAAGCAAATGAGAACCGCTTTAATCTCACGGGAATTATTGGGATACAACAAAATTCTGACTCTCACAGTTCCTCTTCCCCCCACCATTTGGACGGGAGCCACCAGCTGCTATAGGATAGTCTACGCACCGTCTACCGTCGCTGAAGCTCACACATTATTTCGAAATAATATCGCGACTGTCTCCGCTCCGGTTGCCCCTGTCATCAGGCGTCCCACCCTCTAAAATAAATATTACGACGTTGTTTGTTTTTCTGTTTTTTGTTTTTTTATTTAGAAGAATGTAGCTCAAGCGGCGGAGGCGGCGCGGCTGCGGCATAGCGTTGTGACCACGTGGAGCCGCTTCCGCACAATCACTCCGCAGTGCAGGTTGACATTGGTCGGGCCGTTGCCCCGCACGCCCCGCCCCGCCCCGCCCCGCCACACTCACCCAGGCCCTGCCACGCCCCTATGGGTCTGCCTCACTCCCACCCGCGGGGCGGTCCATGCTCGCAGCCTCCGCAGTCCACGCGCGGTTCAAGTTCAGCCGGCCGGCCGGGCTCAGGCCGGGCTTGTGGGCGCACGTGCCGCGCCGGCCGCATCGTCTCCGCCAATGATGGCGTCCCTCCCCTCCTCCTCTCGCCGTATTTATCTCCCATCCGTCATCGCGCCGATCCCATGGAGACCACCGCCCGTCCACCGCCCATTTTTCCCGCCCTCCGCGTTCCGTCCGATCCGGACGTCCGGGTGGTCCAGCGGCGCTGTGGTCTGGGAGACGCACGATGTTCCGCGCGCATTACCGATACGGGCGCCGTGGGGAGCGCTGTCAGACAGCAGGGAGGTGCCCCGGGGGCCGGCCGCCTCTCCCCTTTGGACCCCGCGGCGCGTCGCGCCCAAGAGCGATCAGTCGATCGTTGTGCGGCCTTGTTGCCGCAGTCCTGAGCCTGGCCTGAACCGAATAAGACTGTGGGACGGGCTTATTGTTTCGATGACGAACGCTCAGCCGCTCGGGGGACCGTCGGAGGCAGCAGCAGCAGTGCCGAGCCGGTGCCTTCCTACCTGTGGCAGTCGGAGCCTCGGATGCACTGAGTTTGCTGTAAATGTTCCTGGGCCTGGGTGCTAGGTTGAGCTCCTAGCGCAATATATTGCAACCAAAAAGCTTCGATCTGGACACGACTCTAGACGTATAGTGATCACAGCCAAAAGAGACCATTTCTCTTTGTGGCGTCTTTCGGGGACCACTTTGCCTCGTAGAGCAGAGCTGGCGTCCAGCCCGCGCCCGGAGCCTCCGTCAGGTTGCAGTGGGATAGGCTGGGAGGAATTAAAGAGAGGAAGGAAATGAAACTGCGCCGGCGGGGTGGGGCGTGGCGGCGGCTGCGGTCCATAATGGCGCCAATTGACCAAACAGTTGGCGGAGCTCAATGAGGAAGCGGTTGGCCCGCCCTGGAGCACGCCTCATCCTCCGGACGGGCACAGAGGGGCTGCTGGCACCGCGACAGCGCCGGGGCTGGCAGGACAACTAACTGGCAGTGTAGTTTATTGCCGGTCGACGACATGGCAGGCGTGACGGGGCTCATGCCAGGCGGCTCCTGCCGCCGTCGCGTGTACTGTACTTCACTCCGGGCCAGGCGCATGGAGGCTACTTATCGCCGCATAGTGAGGTACCATCGAGTACCATATGCGGATGATTCGCCCCCCACCCCCCACCCACTTCCGTAGTTATTGAGTCGAATGCACAGTGCCAGGTTCTGACAGGCGAAAGGCCAATACCCGCCGTACAGAGTAGCTTCGAATGTGATCCGGGTGTGGTATATGGGGGGGGGGGCTGCCCCCACCCCCTTTCTCCCTGTCGTCTCCAGTTTGCCAGCCGAAAGACGATTCGGGAAACAAAACTCCTGTATAAATGTAGGCAACCCACGCCGCATCGCCCCGCGCGTCCACCAGCCAGCCCTCATGCAGCGTCTGATGTGGACAAGGCGAATCAGCTACACCTAGGACCGTGTGTGGGGCGTTATAGTCAGGGCTACGACACAACAGTGTGGCGGGTTTGCTCACCCTGGGCGCCATGACGCTTTACGGATGAGCCCATTAAGCAAACACGCATATCCTGTTGTGTCGTCGCTCTGATACACGGTACTCACCGTCTATTTGCGTGGGCTGCAAAGAGCCGGGAGCCGACAAAGAGCAGTCTTCGGCATTCACGTCGTGCCGCCCTCCGTTCTCCACGCACTCCTAGTGGCCGCGGGTGGCCCCTGCTGGCCGGCGCGGCGGGAGGACGTAACACCTCCGCCTCCCTAGCAGTAATTTGGAATACGTGTACTCGGCGGGGCTGGCCGGGCTGGCTGGCCGAGCCGAGCCGCGGCGCCAGGGCCCGGTTAGGCGGGTCCGTTGCAGGACCCCGGGTGGGCGGTGTGGCGGCGCCTTGCCTCGCCTGCAGGGTGGGAGCCGCTGGACCACGGCGAGTGGGTACTTCGGGAGGACAAGAGATAGGTTGGGCCATCATACGCGATGCGCGTCGGATTTGGACCAACGGAGGTGCATTTAAAAGGTCGTAAAATTACCATTCAAATGACCCACCGCCGGGCGAAATTCGTAACGGGGAACACGACGCGCGACGCGCATCGCGCCCAAAGTTCAGCGATGGCCAACCCTAACGAGAGAGGTGGCGCGGCGTCCCTTGGCAGTAGTCCCGGCCCGTCCCGCGGCGCGTCGGCCCTCCAGGCCCGGGCCGCTGGACACGCAAACAGGTTTGCGAACGCGGCCACAGCCACTGGGAGCAGCTCGGCGGGCCACTCGGAAGTGGCAGGCGCCCCCCCGGCCACGCCGAACTCTTCGTCGTGCCGCCGATCGGACTGAACCCAACGGAACCCTCTAGAAGACAGTGATGTAACCGGCAGCCGCACTGCCCGGCCGCGGGGTGCAGGCGTGGGCGCGGCCCTCAGCCTCGGCGACCCGACGTGACACGGTGCGAAGCGGTGTACACACAAGTGATTTGACGCCCGTCCAGCTTGGCCAGTGTGTCGCATCGGAGTCCCCCATCGGGTGCCGGCGCAGCGGCGGGTGCCAGGCCGTCCCCAGCCGGTAGCAACTCCCTACGGCCGGGCTGACACACTGTCTCGGCCGCGCCGCTGGGCCGGGGCGGCGCCCGCGCGCGCTGCAGCTCTCTTTTCTATTTGTCATATCTCCTGTACCAGACCTCCTTTTAACAAAGCGCCTTATGGCGCTAGAAAGAGAAAAGAACGAGGAATCTAATGATATAAATAAAAGTCACTGAATCGAACCGGAAACACTTTAAAATGCGAGTTGAACGCGACCTACGGGGTCCGGAGACGTGACAGGGCAGCCTATTTTCATTTTTTTCGAGGTTAAAAACGCTTTTAACCCGCCGACCACCAGTGAATCAAATGTTCTACAGATCATGCCGAATCAGAATCGCAGGGTGCGATTTTTTTATACTCACCTCGAAAAGAGAGAATGCGATAAACTTGAAGCGGTCAAGATGGCCGCCGGAGCGTCCTCTGTTTTCAGATTGAAAAATAAAATATGTCTGTTCTTTCGGCGGTCTGACGGCTTATTCTACGCCAAGCTTTGGTTCTTGTAGATTCCAAAACAGTTTTCACATTTGCAAAACGTTGAAGGATTGCTGAGATCTCGATGGATCCAATTT
>NW_026267199.1:1666961-1670059 GCF_000697945.3 Frankliniella occidentalis
CCCCCCTGTCAGCAGCCCCACCCCCTACCCATCGCCTCGTCCGAAAACGTACCCGGAGTCTTAAATCGCGCTGTATGTGTACCTACAAGTGGTGAAGGTGCGCCCGCTGGTGTTCGTCCTCAAGCCTCTCGTGGTGCAAGCACGGTGCAAGCTCCTGGACGCGCCTCGGCACGCCCCGACCGCAGGACCGCAGCCCCGCACGATGATTCAGCCTGCCGGCCGCTTCCACCCGCCGCCGTGGCTCGAGGAGGGGAGGCGGGCGGTCAAGCAGGGCACGGTGCATCCAGGGGCGGGCGTCCAGGAAATGTGGTGCGTCACCCACGCGATCCAACGAGTCCGTCTGAAGCGTGTTCTGGAATTATTGTTCTTCTGGAGTTCAGCGTCAGCGCCGGTAGGCTCAGTCCCGATAACACACTTCCTGGAGGTGTCAGTGGTGTCACGCGGGGTGTCCCGTCCTGAACGCCCAAACAATGTGCTGTCCTGGAGTCGTCTCCATCGCTCTCTGGATCTGGATAGCGCTCGCACGCTCCGTGCCCGTCGAGCTTGTGTCGCAGCTACCGAAGGGCGGCAGACTCGCGCGGGGCTCGAGCAGCGCTGGATAAAGCGTCCCGGCGGCAGACCCGCGTCCTTGCCGAACCGCAGCGAGCCGGTCGTTACTGAGATGACCACAGTGTGGTCAAACTATATATTCCATACTCATCAGGGAAGGACAGCTTTCACCGCCCCTCACCTCGCCCACCAACCGCGCGTCCGCCGGTAAACGAGACCGAAAGTGGTCGTGACGGCTCCCCGTCCTCGGCTCGCCCGCTCTCCTGCGTCACTGACCTGACTGACTGCGCGCGCAGCGCCAAAACGGGGAATTCCACGGCGTGATTATTTTCACCTCCTTGCAAACAAAACCGAAGCCCGTTTCGTACCGTCCCTGTGGGTGTTCTGTGGCGGAGGTCTGCATCGGTCGGCACACCATGTAGCGTCCGAGTGCGCTGCAGGTGTGAGTGAGCGAGACAGTGAACCCTGCAGCACTGTAGCTGCGACGGTCAATTTTCACCGAAAAATATCACTAAGTTAGTGGCGGTGTATTTAGACTGCCGTGCCTATTTTTCTCCAACCTGGTGATTTTTCCAAAATCCCAACAGGTACTGTCCGACCTAGATTTTGTCCGACCTATTTTTCTCCGACGTCGTCGATGCTCTGGTAACGGCTCCCCCCGAGACTAAGGTGATATAGAGGATAGGTGGGCGCAAGCGCTCCTATTGGGGGAACCACTTCCCTCGTCACCCAATGACAGGTCAGCGCGGGGAGGGATTAGCGAGCCCCGGGCCGTCCCAGACTCCAGCCAGCCCTATGCTACCTGTACTACCTGCTAGGGATTTCAAACCGACCGGCGGAGCGGCGGGAAGGAACCGTTTTCCCCCACCACGCCCGCTTGCGGCCACCTATCCTCTATATCACCTTACCCGAGACTGGTGGACCGACAGATGCAGGGACCTGGTGGACGTGACGTCTCACTGCTGAGAGAGTGCGGGCGCTCTCTGGCGCTCTTCGCCGTTTTGTTTTGTAGGGATGCAGCTGCGTCAGTACGATTAGTGATTAGGCAAAACAAGGATCCACTTCCGGTACGAGCCAAACTGCGGAAGCTAAACACGTAAATGTTTAGTGCTGTTCTTCCACAACAAGCCTCACAGACAGACGCACGCACACACTCACTCTCTCTCTCTCTCACACACACACAACGCAGCGATTGAACGCCGATAGCTGCCGCACATGTTCCAGAGCATCGACTCCACCAGGACTTGCAAGGTCAGCAGAGTGTTGACCGGCCGGCACTGTGCCCCTCTCCCCTCCGTTTCCCCTCCTCTGTCCCTCCCTCCCCCCTTAGCAAGAAACAAGGTTTACAACTTACTGTAGTTCATCAAGCTCTAAATTCAATGAAGTAATGAGGCAAAACTTTAGAATGAGTGAATTCACAATGTCACATTTAATCGAGAGCTTAATACCATGTGCATTCAGTACATAATATCTTCGAAAGTGCGCGGCATGAGTCAGCCACCTGGTACATAAGACACACTGTATTTTTTTTAAAGGAGGACCTACCCCCTACTAGCAAAGCGTGACCACATGGTGGTTACGCTGAAAAGGACGTGTTAAAAGACCGACTCGAATTTCGAGCAACTTTTCCCCCTTGTAGTCGAAGAGTGCAAAACTTTACCTACGGCAGTTTCTCATGCCGCCCCGCTCCTCGCCCATTCTGGGCTCAGAGACCTGAATGCGCGGGAGGCCGTAGCACCCCAGGCTGGCTGCGGGCCGCCGCCTCAGCCTTCTCAGCCGCGCGCCGGCCGTCCGGACTAGGCTACACACGCCTCGGGTTCCGGCGGCGAGCGCAATGCTAACCCACTAATTCTAGAGCAGCATAAAGCAAGCTCTTCAGTTCCGGAGCGGTGTAAGTTTCCGGTGGGCGCAGCTCCGCGCTCCGCGCAGCAGCAGGTGGGCGGGACGGTGAGGCTCGTCCCGCCCAGGGACCGCGTCACGGCCACCGGCCGGGCGCCAGCGCGGGCGCCAGCGACCACCGGCTCAAGGATGGAGGTGGCAGGGCCGGGACGTGGCCGTCGGCACGCAGCCGCACGCAGCCCCAGGAGCGCACCATGTGCTGCACACCAGCCCCAGCCGAGGACTGGTTGAGGGCGGTCCGGGTCAGTGTCGGTGGCCACTTCCTAGACGCCAGGCGTGGTCAGAGACTTGAGTGTTTTATGACCACGCGTTAACTTTGTGCAGGTCTCTCTCCCTCCCTCTCTCGCTCTCTCCCTCCCTCTCTCCCTACCTCCCTCCCTCTCTCCCTCACTCACTCATCCATCGCACTATCTCCCTACCTCCCTCTCTCCCTCACTCACTCGCTCCCTGTTGTTTCCCTTCCTCCCCCCATCCCTCACTTACTCACTCACTTACTCACTCACCCACCCAACACCCTCCCTCTCCCTCTCCCTCTCCCTCTCTCCCTTCCTCCCTCTCTCCCTCACTCACTCACTCACTCACTCACTCACTCACTCACTCACTCACTCACTCACTCACTCACTCACTCACTCACTCACTCACTCACTCAC
>NW_026267199.1:1670289-1671729 GCF_000697945.3 Frankliniella occidentalis
CTCACTCACTCACTCACTCACTCACTCACTCACTCACTCACTCACTCACTCACTCACTCACTCACTCACTCACTCACGCCAAAAAGGCGATCGGCTTACGATAAGTTCACTTGATGACCGTTTTCAGAACGTTTCCACTGCCTCCTCGTCCTATTTGCAACTGTTTAGAAGTTGGTCTGCAATGCGCACTTCGTGAGCTCACTGTGAGCTCTCCAATCGAACTCCTGACGGTTTTGCTGTATCGGCCTGTCTCGACGGCATAAAACAGTTATGATTTCTATTCAGACAGCGCCACTCTAAACCCTCTTCTTCCTTCGTCTGCCGCGTATGTTTTATTTTACCATTTTGGTTTTTTACTGAGCAAGGCTAACACAGAAGCGTGCTTTGTGCCGTGCGGGCTGTAAAAGAGGTGGGCGCAGCCCTCGCGGCATAGGCAGAGACTGCACGGGAGAAGGTGGAGGAAGAAACAAGTTTGTCAGCAACCTGGATCCTGGGTAGGTGCGTGTTGACGAAGAAACGTAAAAGATAACTTGTAAAAACATCCACCAGACAGTAAGGTAGCTGCAGCACTTTTGAAAGGAAAAAATCTGCACCTTCCGCCCCTTCTGCCTCCGCCTCCTCAAACCGCTTCATGAGCTGGTTACTTTCGCGTGCCGTGCCGAGGGGGAAAACCGTCGATTTTCGTGTGCATACTTTTTATTTTCGCAATCGACGCAGCGTCGTCGTCGGAGCGTGTTTTCAAACATCCCCCACCTCCTGGGCTCCACCACGTGGTGAGCCGGGCGCGGACGGGGTCGGGGGGCTCGGGGGCCCAGGGGGACGGTGAGTGGGGGGCTCGGGGGGACGGCGGGTGGGGGGCGCTCGCGGCTCCCGCCGTCGGCGCGCGCCTCCCGCCCCGCTGCGCTGCCGCTGCAGTCTCTGACGCGGAGGGTCCCCGTCTGGTCGGGCGAGCGCTGCAGCCCCCGCCGCCCCGGAGGAGAAGAAGGAAGAGGAGAAGGAGGAGGAGGAAGGAAGGAAGCGTCTGGCGGTCAGCGCGAGGACCCCGCTGCAAGGACGCGCCGGCCGGTGAGAGTGGGGGGCAGGGCGTTGGCCAGGGCATTGGCGCTCCGCCTGGCCTTGACTCGGGGCAAGGCGAGAGCGAGAGCGGCCCGACAGCTGTTTTGTTTTCTGTTCCACCCCGCCACGCCCCGCCACGCCCCGCCACGCCACAGCGAGGTGTGGAGCGCCGGGACCTGCCGCCGGAACTGCTTCGGTGAAAACACGTACATAGACCATTCCCAGAAAGTGCCAAAGAAAATGTAGGTACCGTCCTTGCGTCTGCCCTCGGTGCGCCTCGGCGTGTTGCGGAGCTCCGGGTTGGAAGACAATGCCACCCTTAAATGAATTTTACTGGGGGCACTGATATCTGATATCTGCCTGGCCTTTTGGGTGCGAGCCGCG
>NW_026267199.1:1679050-1679699 GCF_000697945.3 Frankliniella occidentalis
TAATGATTGTGTGTGTGTGTGTGTGTGTGTGTGTGTACGTGTGCCTCTGATTATTGTAAGTACGTGTGAGTACTCTGCGCGCGAATGCGAGTGATAGATGCCGTGAGTCCACGCCCGCCTTGTGTTTCTCAGGAAATGGGACAGACATGGATTTTTGTCCTAGATTCGTAAATGTACTCTGTATTGTTACAAAAACAACACTCAAGTGTGATAAATAAATTTTACTTACGGCATCAATGACAATAACGTAGTTCCTGTTCTTGTTCCTGACGTTTTACACCTAGCACGGCAAGCACCCATGACTAGACTATACTATGAAGTGCGCATTAAAACACTTTCCGGTAGTCTTTAAAATCAGAAGGTCGTGAACAAGGCAAATAAACGTTTTGACTCGGCGGTGACCCAAGCTATAGCCGCAGTGGAGCCCCCCCCCCCCCCCCCCGCCGGGTCCCCGCCGGGGCCACTCTCTCCCTAGCTCCACAGCTTTAAGCCTGACGGCGGTCCCGTTTCCCAATCGGCAAATAGGAGAAGCTGTGCGGCCGTTGCTTCAGAGAGGAAGACGTCCAGTCCTCCCTCTCCGAGGGCCTCTCCGTCGCACTGTTACGGGCTCGCACACCGCCTACCGCCATGCCGCCGCGCCACTCGCGGC
>NW_026267199.1:1679749-1681143 GCF_000697945.3 Frankliniella occidentalis
CACCCCGCCACGCCGCGCCACGCCGCGGCCCTGCATATAAAACCTAACCGTCCCCACCGAGCGGACGCCATACCAGATTCGATCCGCGACCAGAACGTACGTCCGCGTCGTCCGTTCCGCGTCTAGTTCAGTGAGCCCAGTGTCCCCAGTGCGCCTACAGTAAGTGACGCGAGTGTGTGAGTGCGAGAGAGAGGGGAAGTGCAGTGAAGTTACGAAAAGTGATCAAGTGCCAGTGGCGACTATTTTGCCAACATCACCATCATTTACATCTCATCATCATCGTCATCACCATCATCTTCATTTTCATCACAATCACTGCCTTCCTTGTGAGACAGTGCAGTGAACAGTGCCCAGTTACTTTTGAATCAGATGTGAGAGATGAACGTTGTTTTGTCGTCCTCTAGTGGTTCAAAGGTGCCACTTGTCAGAGACCGAGTCAGAGGCTCCTTGTGCGTATTTTACATTGCGTCTTGCTTTAAACCACTTAGACTTCTATTTTGGTCGTGGTGCATATGCAATGTGCGATCATCCAGAAAGTACGTCCGTCATTCGCCGCCAGGAAGGTTCCAAGTTCAGTTAATAGAAGGTCTCATAGCGCCTGACACGTAGACAACATCTTTCCTGCAGTGCATGGGTGTACTGCGGGCGTGCCTATCCTACGTCTCGCAGGCGTCAAGCCCGTAATTTGCCGAATGAATCTAAGAAAAATGGACGTTCTTTCTCGACGATTGCTTTGTTCTTAATGCACTATCACGATAAGTATACAATAGACGGATTTCATCACTTTAAAAGTGTGCCATTTTTTGGAAGTGTTTTAAAAGTTTAGATCTATTTATCGCACCCACCGTCCTTAAAACAATAGTTGGCGTTTTGCTGAACGTAGTTAAACCTTTTCTCTTTCCAAACCTTTTTCCTCAACCCTTTCCTTTGCCCTGCTTATCGTTTTATTGCCTTTCTGCTTACTGCTTGTCACGCTCCGAACGTAGTCAGTCTATTTCATCTCTCTTACCTCTTCAACGCGAGGCATTGTGTTAGATGGGAGATGGTGAGTGAAAGGGTGCAAAAATTAGTGTCGAAAACCTCAGACCGCAAAATCAAGTGGCAAGTAGTGGTAGAGTCTTTTACGGGCATTCGCCTCGCTACACTGGAAATGCAAGTGTGTGAATGTCGCTCACCTGCAGGTGAGCGACATTCCATTCGTACACTTAGGGGGGTAAACGTGTGAATATTCTAGGAAAAATTCACACCTTTACCCCCCTAAGTGTACGAATTGAATGTCGCTCACCTGCAGGTGAGCGACATTCACACACTTGCATTTCCAGTGCAGAAAGGTCCGCCATTTTATCCATCTCTTTATGGCGCGTACGTATAAGGGACACGGAGGCGGTGGTAGG
>NW_026267199.1:1681193-1683434 GCF_000697945.3 Frankliniella occidentalis
CCCTGTTCCCAGTTTGCCATAACCTCAAGGTTACGAAAATGCTCCGCTGTTGGAGTTTCCTTAATCGGTTGCCTTAGTCAAGGACAGAATACCACAGTAACACCAGTGAGCCTGCACTTGAGATGACAAGAGACCTTTTTTGTCCATTGAAAGATGCTGATGTAAGCGCATCTATTGCAGGACTGAAATTTGCAAGACTAAATATTGACAACATTTTGTCTTATGCTAGACAAACAGAAATAACACGTGTCTTCCAAATATACACATTTGCCAATGCTTAGGTTTAATAATTATTATTGCATCCTGCACCGTTGCATCTTGCAATGGACGAAAAAGTCCTGTGTCATTTTAGTGTGCTCCTGTTTCTCATTGGGGGTAAAGGTGGTGGGTGGGTTATAGGAGAGAGGGGGAGGGATGAGATGATGCAGGCCCAAGGCTTAAGTTTCGAGATCAACCTAAACCCAGATTATTTTTCCCCCGTTTGAAACGTGTCTGTCAACATTCTTGCTCGTGCCTGAATGCATACACAATGCCTCTCCGGGTGCCGCGCGGTGAATCACTTACCCCAAGGTCGTGTCTTGTCGTGTGTTCAGTTCCGTCCTGCATGCCATGCACGTCTCGGTTTGCACTACTCTAAAAGGAAAAAAAAAGTGCCAGCTTGAATTTTCTAGCGCTTTCATTAAGGTGTCACTGAAATGTAGTACACCCAGCTCCTATTTTTTGAGTTACTTTCCAGATAAATGTATTTTTAAAAATTCAATGATGCACCGAGAGAACCATTTAGTTGGTACGACTAAATCAGGGTTGTAAGAAACAAAATTTAGTTCCTAAAACCGACTAAAATTTAGTAACCCTATTTTTAACTAAATATGTTCGCACCAATCAAATTAAGTCAGCTAGACTAAATTATTTCATCGCCACGGATAAATTTTGGTCTCTAAAGCTAAAATTTCGTCGGTTTTGAATTTCTTTCTCTGGACTAAACGGTCTTCTGGGTGTGCTTTGCTTAAAACTTTTTAACTTCCCTTAGAAGAAGATGTGAAAGCTGCGATCATGTCGCCAGTTCATTAACATGTTTTGGTCCGGAATGGTTGGCGCCAACATAAATCTCACCGCATTGGCGGCCGATTCTTGTTATGATTGGAGCGCATGTCGCGGATGAACAGACGGATAAGGGTCAACGGCGGCCGCGCCGTGGACCCCCCCCCCCCCCCTTCCCCTCCCCTCGAGGACGAGTTGTTACCTAACTGGGCACCGCTGGACCGCGCCGGACCGGGTACCCGTTCCTCACAACAAGATAACCGTACTACTTAGGCGGCCCGCGGCGGGCCTCGCCTCGCCAGACACCTGCTGCCCCGCTGGGGTGGGGCGCGTGCCCAATCCAGTAGCCGGCCGGGCCGACCCGTCACCAGCCGCTCTCCGCTTCGTCCCAGGAGATGCAGAGCTCGCGAGGAAACTTGGCTGACAGTGAACGGTGGTCCTTCTTTATTTGCCTGATTAAAAAGTTAAGATTGCACGTCGCACTTGGTCATGGGTCAATGGTCAATGGGTCAATGGAACAAAAATGTCTTGCCCTTTTGCATGTTCCAGCCCTTAAATGTTCGATCCTCTCCGAATCCCCTTCCTATTTTTTTTACGTTGCCCTGCTCGTGGCGCCAAGGTCCTGAGGATGCCCAGCTCGCGGCGGGGATAGAGAAGGTTTTTCAGCTTTGCGCCTCTCTCGCTCAAAGCTGTCTCTCCCGCCGCCGCGTTTCTAAAAAGACGAGCAGGCCGCGTCCGCGGCTGAAGGCTGGGCGCGTCCGCGGCCACGGATGTGAGAGGGGAAAAAGCGCACCAACGTGGGACACAAATCTTAATCAAGAATCTATCCTGAAAGCTGAGGGTGCAAATTTTAGAACAGGAAGATGTTCTTATTTTCTCTCGTAATTAGCTAAAATTTGTTTTGTTACTTACAATCTTGCCGCTTATCGAGAGTTAGAGGCAGCTGACACCTTAAAGTTACTTATGTATTCTTTATATTCTGTGAAAAGATTTAAGGTATCATCTGCTAAAACTAATAAAGAGATGCGAAACACGCCAGCTGGCGGGGCATCCGAGCGCCTGTGGAAGTGACGGTAGGCAACCAGCCGATTCACCGTGCGCAACAGCGCTGCCTAGCCCGTCACGGGCAGGGGCTGTGTGAGCGCCTGCGAGAGTGACGGTAGGCAACCCGCCGAGTCACCGTGCGCAACGGCGCTGCCT
>NW_026267199.1:1684479-1685369 GCF_000697945.3 Frankliniella occidentalis
CCGACCCCCCTCCTCCCCGGTGCCGTCACTCGACCTGCCCGTGCCCACTTGAGCTAAGTAGCGAAAAAGTATGCATTTTAACTCGGAGGCGGAGAAGGAAACCATGCCGTGGGGACTTTTCGTGAAATAACATTGTTTCGTCAAAAGTGGTTGTGACCGACGTTTGTCCGTAAATAGAAGGAAGTTTACATCGTCAAATACGAAATCCTTAACAGAAAAAGTTCCAGACCGCTCTACACAAAAGTCCTATAAACGTGGAATACTGTAGGTCAGTTTAGCACCCAGTCATTAAGATCAAAATCACTATTGGTTATTTCCTTGCGCACCGCGAGATACCTCGGCTGTTGCTGCAGAGGGCCTGTGCCGTGGAGGGCCCGGTGGAATCGCAGGGCTAGACCCGCGAGTGTCTCGTGACGTAACGTGCGATCAATCCCCCGTGTTCGAAAAGCTCGTCAGCCTTGGAATGTGAGCGTTAAGAGCACGCGCGCGCGTGTGTTCGATCGTAATGTCTTACGTCATAGCAGGTGGAAGATTCCCCCCCACCCCCCACCCTGGCCCCTCCCCAACCTCAACCACCTCCACTATATCTCCAGAAAGAAGAAGACAGAGAAGGAAAGTAAAAAAACAACGAATTGTAAGAAAACATTGACGAGTGGCGATAGGGCGTCTGGTGCCTTATTCGCTGTCTTTCGGGGGTAATAATTACATTGCGTGAGCGGCAGCCAAACAAAAGGGCTATTGACCTCATCCCCGTCATAATGTGGCAGTCGATACGATTATACGGAACCGTTCGCACTTTGCTGCACCGGCGTCCCCGGCCTGGACGGCACCAGCGCCGCGCTACACAGCAGGTGTCGTCCCGGGCCGGGCTGGGCCAGGCTGGGCCAGGC
>NW_026267199.1:1690424-1696472 GCF_000697945.3 Frankliniella occidentalis
AAAAAAAAAAAAGGGCTTTACGCCTGAAGTAATTGCTTATACAAATACAGTAACTGCAAGTCCTGCAACACTTAATCCCCATTATCACAACACATTAACCTATTATCACTCACTTCATATGGTAATTATAAAAGCTGGAAATAGCTCTAAACATTGTACATGAAAATTAAGTCTAACGAGGTACAGAGTAAACAAAAAGTAATAATTGGCCACTAACTTTTTGGTTTTCTTTTCTTGTAAAATGCCTCATGAACTAATCTGACATACAAATTCACATTGATTATATTTATAATGTAGAAAAGGGAAAGGGGAGGATTGATTATATTGGCATAACATACTTTTCTCACTAAGGTAACAATTCACAGATTTTATAAATGCTAATGTAGATAACTTTATTACATATTCATTTCTAATTACCTACAAGAGAGCTCTTAAAATTATCATCCACATAAATATAACACCCACAATTCCCTCCCGGTCAGTCTGTCGATCATCACAGATCCGCTTAATATGATTTAAGGTACACGTTAACACTTTAGTCAACACTCAGTACTCACAGACAAAAATTGATTTCCAACCTTTAATACTCTGCTTCCGTCAGAAAGCAAACTATATCCAGAACTTTTAGCTACATGAAGCATATTCAGTAAAATTGTCATCCACATAAATAGTTTTAAAATAATTACCTAAAATATTCTAAAATCTACACCAAGGCTGATGTAACTCAACTAGTGAGCAGAGTAAATCCTTCATAAATCCAATTCTTACAGTTTGGCATGGGAAATACTCAGGCTAATTAGAAATAAATTAGAGATAGTAAAGTTTTACAGGTATGACTGCTAGGAAAAACAAGTGTCTGAATCCCATATAATAAAATATCTGGAACAGCCAAATACATTCCTCTACACAACACTTCCAGAAGAAAAACTCACTTACTCAATTTTAAAATAGTTTGAATAGTTTGTCAATGCATGGTGAGCAGATACTAATCTTATACAAGCAGTTTCAGTCAAATGACAAAACACAACATGGAAAACAGTTACAATTCAGCATGTAAAGTGAAGATGATTAAATTCACTTCTTTTTGCTGGCTTGTTCAGCAACAGCTCCACTTTTAGCAGGCAAAGAATTTGAAACAGAGCTTATTGAAGAAATACCTAAATCTATATGGACCTCATCGACAGGTTCTCGCCAGAAAATAAAACTTGTATAGTCTTCAGACGTGTCTTCCAATCGAGCAGGGAACATCTGGTCCACTATACAGCTCATGTTCAGGTAACTGTAAGATAGGAAAATTAAATATGAGAATCTTGATTAATGCAATGACAGACAATAGGGGAAAATTAGGCTATAGTACTAGTAACAGGATGATCAGTTTCAAAAGTTTTATCCTGAAAACATAGGACAATGATAGCATTGAACAGGGGGGCCAAAAGCATTACCTACAACTATATTAAAAACACAAACAGTTTCCTGCATTCCTAGTAGGGTTTGACTTTTTTATTAATTAAGCAGAGAGAATACTATTTTCTAGTCAGACTTCAAAACAAGGGATTAAATTAGGGCACATGGGGAAAGGGTATTTGGAACAGATTAATCCAAAATACTGTAATTGTGGTTCAAACAAGGCAGGAGACAGGGACAGAAAATCAGAAGATCAAGATCAGGTGTACCTTACAAGAGCTCGTAAGGATAGGCACATTCGGCATTGCATTTAAGGCAGATAAGCTTGGTTTACAAACTGTCTGTTTGTACCCAAAGTTAATGTTAAGCAGCATAAAGCACAAAATTAGAAGAAAAGTGGGGAATTGTTACCAACACCAACCACACCAATATTGCCTCACATTGAAACCCATGTGCTTACCATGGAAAAATGAGTTGCGATGGTGATGCAATGAATCCATTCCAACTAAAATTTACCACTTATACAATATGTATATATCTACAACCAATTACTGCATTACAAGGCCAGACAAAAAGAATGAAAATTAACTGACTAGAAAAAGATGTCAAAATCTGAAAATTTATCAGTTTTTGTAATTGGTGTAAAATATTTTACTACTAGACACAGAACAACTTTAACAGAATGTATAAGTTGGGATGGACATTGCCCTTCATCCTCATTGCGTCATAACGGGGAAGAGGTCATTGACTATACAACTCTGCCCAGAATAACTGAAATAAAAAAAAATGAGACTTTCAGACTACAGACAACACCACCTCTACACAACAAAACAACTGCACTGGAGATACAACTACAGAAGGGAAAGATTGAAATTATATATAGAGAGAGATAACAAAGACACCAAGAAACACACACAGCATGCATTCAAGCAACCTAGAAGAGTGAACAGAAACACACATACATCTTCTAGACCAAAGAACAATACCTATATTAGTAACGTAACAATTTTCTATTGCCTTGCTAGTTTTTCCTACACAACATAGGTAGCAATGCAAAAACTGAATAAAGTTAAAAATAAGATGGAAGAAAAATATTTCTTGAACTTGATATTTGAAAACTTATTTGTTTCCAATGTGGTTTGACATTAAAATTAAACCGACCACATACCAAAAACAACACGCAATGTTTTGGGTAAACACAGAGATACTTTGAAAAAATGATGACAGTGAAAGTAAATGATTCCAGTCTTCAGGAAACTTCTGATTTAAATATATTTTGTTCACTGCAGATACCATGCAACCAGGGATCACTCATTATTATTCACACCAATAGAAGAGAAGACAGATGAAGCACACCATTTAAGTAATGCCACACACATGCATAAACAGTGCTAAAGAAGTATGTATATGACATATCTTAATATGCCCAAGAGGTTTCAAGAAAACAGGAAAAAATAGGAACTTACGATGACTGGAAGGTTTGTGTGAGCTCGTGCTTCAGCTCGCCTCTATGGTTAATAGTGAAGATTCGGAAAATGGGAATACCAACTGCACGATATGCCCAAACATCCTGAAGAGACACATCAGATATGTTACTTGTTTCCTTCAAATATGATTGTGTATAAACTAGAAGCATTATCAACTTTGTTAACTTACATTAATTTTGTTGCCATAGCCCGCATAAAATGGTTTACAATGACTAGGAAATAGGGCCTGAATGTCTCTTAGACAGGATATTTTAAATTCCTCTGGTTTCCTTTCAATAACCTCTCTGAAATCACAGATGAAACAAATTAAAAGACGGACTATTTTTTAAACACTGTTAGTAGATATGTGCAGTGTACAATACCTGTGGAGAGCACTCATTAGACTTGTGGGATTGAGCAAGAGAGGTCCATCAGGTAGTGATAAGTCATCCTGTTTGATAGAGCGTAGGTATTCACGAGTGACTCTTGCTTGACCAATTGCTCGAGCTGATAGATACAAGAGTCGGTAGCCATTGTTCTGGATCTTGGTGAACAACTGAGCTACACCACTTTGTGCCCAATCTTTCCCAACAATAGGAAGAATGTGGCCCAATACGTCTGACTTGGTAATAGTACCATCAATGTCAGAAATCACTATCTTATCATCATATTTCCACTTATAGATGTTACATTTACATCTCGTTGTTCCTTGATAAGCAGTGGTAACACTGAAAACTACTTCATTGGTGCCTTCCTGTAGGTTCAGTTGTGCCTGTGCAAATGATAAAAAAATTAAAAAATGTTCGAAGAGAGCAAGATGCCCTGTGCACAGGCGCGGTATAAGGGCCGGCTAACAGGGGGAGGGGAGGGCGGTGCACTGTAGGTTGCCTATTTACAGGGGTTTTGTGGCACAAATTGCCTACCTTTCAGGCGGCTCACTAGAGACCCCCCTCCCTTATACCGCGCCTGCCTGTGCACAATCTTGTTTCACTTACAATTTGTTCTGAAGACAACCTTAATGTCTTTCTATATTTTTCTGGAGCTTGATAGTAACTTCTTCTTTCAACAGGGATCTTTACTCCACTTTTGTTTCTTTGGGCATCATCGGAATCAGATGAGTTGGATCCATTGTAGCCTTCTTCACGAAGAGAGCTGTAGATATTAGATAAGTATTAAATACAACAGACGGACATCATTTAGGCAATGCAATGAAACACACTTGAGCATGACTCACTCTTTAGGCAGACCATGCAAGCCTTGGTCCTGACCAATGTTTCTGTCCTGAGACATAGTCAGATCAGTGCCAACAGGAGGAATGTTGAGAGTCAAAGGACGTCCATCACTTATGAAAGAAAAGCAAAGCTGATTGTTAGTAAGCACCAGTTAAATTTAAAAAACAACACAAAAATAAAACACACAAACAGAAGAAAAAAAGATTATTTCATTTTGAGTATCTATCTTTCTATCTATAAAAGGAGACAAAACAAAGGAACGTGTGGTTCAAATCTGATCAAATTTCAATCTAATTCTTACCGTTCAGAATTTTCACCTTCACGATATGTGTCATCAGGCATCTCTAGGATAGTACTAGCAGAGGCAGCTTTGATAGCTGTATCACTTTCATAGGGAGAGCTAGTAAGGCCCACCCCAGGATCAGATGCCATTTTCTTCGGATCATTTCGGCGCCAATAGAACCATGATGAATATCCTCTCCCACCAGCAACATTGTCATTTTGTTTTCCTTGAGAGTTTACATTAGCCTTGTTATCAGGCATGTACACAGTTGCCAAAGTTTTGAGAACGTCCTGATAGAATTTAAGATTAAATTTGAGTATGCAAACAATGAGTAAAGATCAGATTAAGATAAAGCAAACTACATATCATAACCTACTTGAGGTAATGGTCGCCGAAAGACCAACAGTGATACCATCAAAGGGGATGCAGCTTTCCAATTGTAATACTGACCATCATGTCTTACAACAAGATTAGGGTCTTCCAGAATTTTGGGATTATTTACAAAGTCTTCAAATGTTACTAGATGCTGTAAGAACTTTTCTGCAATGGAACCACTAGTATTGTTCAGGTTTCCACACAGAGAAATAGATATGTCACCAAAGTGCCTGCGTAAAATTACAAATAAATCAATAAAATGTATCAACTTTCAAAGAATTAATAGTAATATTTGTAACGGTATGAAGATTCTATACGTACTTCTTATCAAAAAAGGAATGTTTTGGTTCTTCAAAGTCACTATCAACAGACTTTGGTCCCCCAATGGCACCTTCTACACTGTGAGGAGACTGAGGTAGGGATGGTCCGTTTCCAGATTCAGCATCTTCATCCCTCTGGATTGATGAGCATTCTCCTGAAAAATGAATAGATAAACAAAATCAGGTCAAATGCAATTTAAAGAAGCCAGAGACAAAAAATTTCAATGTTGAACTTCTTTTAAAATAGGATTCAATGAGCAAAGATGAAGTACATATTGAAAACACAATAAGTGAGAAAAGCAGACAACAGTTTACACTTTAAGTTCGACAACTACTATTCATAATGGAATAGGAATTTGTACAACCACACAAGCACACACAAGGGATAATACATTACTGTACATAACACATTACATTCTTCAAAGGATAAGAAAGATCAAGGGCCCAGTGTCAGAACACTAAAGGAGGGGTCAGGTGGTTGACAGAAAGAAAAGCGTATGTATAAAAGCGTACAAGAAGCAAAAGTGTGTCTGGCAGACAGAAAAATAAATTGACATTCACCTCAAATTCAATCTACTGTTAGCAAAGTAAATACATATAAAATATGTAAGTACATGATACATGACTCCACAGGCTGGAAGCCTTGGTCTGGTTGGATACAAGATTGAATAATTGTTACCTGGGGCAGGGCAGCCCTGACGGTGGTAAGACGTTGGAAAGTACAACGCAGCTACTTCTGGATCCAAATCCTCCACGTTCAACTCCGACAAATATATTCCCTCAGACTCGGGATTGTGCCGAATGCGCTTAGTCTTCTTCATGAAGCTGAACATTCCACTCAGCATAGACTTTTGCGCTGCGGCTATATCCACACAACAACAATCAATGATTGTATGGAGTTGAGGGAATAAATTAAGAAAATGGAAAGAGAACGGCAAAGTTAGCTTTTGTAAAACGGTATTATGATA
>NW_026267199.1:1696522-1699163 GCF_000697945.3 Frankliniella occidentalis
TTCCCAATCGGCAAATAGGAGAAGCTGTGCGGCCGTTGCTTCAGAGAGGAAGACGTCCAGTCCTCCCTCTCCGAGGGCCTCTCCGTCGCACTGTTACGGGCTCGCACACCGCCTACCGCCATGCCGCCGCGCCACTCGCGGCGGGAGGTCGCCGTCGGCCTATTTGTCCTCTCCGCCACCCATCCCCCTCCTCCCTCCCCCCCTCTTCTATTTACCTCCTTAACTCCTTCTCCGTATCCTCCGCCACCACCAGCCCAATCCGACTCCACCTCCCTCCCGACTGTTTTTGTCTGCAGGGGCAGAAGGTATACCGTACCGCTTGCCCGTTGTGCGTCGCAGCGTTGCCTAGCTTGCCCGCCGGAGACGTTATAGTCCTCATCTTAAATTATAGTGCTACACTCTGTAAACTTGAATGTGGATTTTTTTTCCCGTGTCTCGTTCACTTTTACCTTGAGAAGGGTTGTAAGGTGCTTGTCTTTGTCGTAGAGCATGTCCCTGTCGCCGCTGCTCGCCGCCGCCCTGCTGCTCGGGGCGGCCCTGGCCCAAGCCCAGGCCCAGTTCCTGTCGGCGGACCCCTCCATCGCGCTGCAGCCGCCGCCACTGCACCACGGCGCCTTCGCCACCTTCGGCGCGCAGCCCGTGGCCGTGGCCCAGCCCCAGAGCTTCCTGCAGGTACAGAACCGTCACACCCAGAGAGTTGTTTCCTTGAAAAATATAACGAAATTTTTATTTTGTTCCAAAGAAATTCCCTTCAATTTCCAAAGTTAAAAGTTTTAATTTCAAGGAAATTCCTTTGTTTCAAGGATTTTCCTAGTGCAGAATCACTATAAGGGTGGTCCTCAGACCCCTTCCTTCAATTTGCTTATACTGTACCGCATGCATGCGTGCGGTGCGGGCGGGCTTGCCTACCGCTTCTCGCCACGGCGCCTCCTACGGCTCCGTTTGAGAATGCAACCCTCCCGCACGCCTGCATGCGTTACAGTATAAGCAAATTAAAGGAGAGGTATGTGGACCACCCTGTACAGAACCACAATGTAACAAATATCATTGGTCTCATATGAGTTCTCATGGTAGTCGAGAATCTTCTAAGGGGGGCATGGGGATGGGGGGGGGGCATGCTATTTGTTTTCCCCCTCCTCTGCTAGGGCTGAGCTAAGGTTCGGACTTTGTTTCAGCCGCTGCCCATGCTGCGCCAGCAGCAGCAGCAGCAGCAGCCCCTGGCGCACCACGCCGTGGTGAGGACTGCCGAGGACGAGGCCCGCCTCCCCGAGGAGCTGCGCAACAACTTCTACAAGGACCCACGCATCGCCGAGGGGCTCGCCAAGTCGTCCTGGTTCACGCCCGGCGAGGAGCAGGTCCTGGACCGCGAGGCCGAGAAGATCCCTCGCGAGCAGATCTTCAAGCTACTCAAGAACGCGGGGCTGGCCCGCCGCCGGTAGGCTAGGCCTGGCAGACGGCTACGATCCTCTCTCTCTCTCCCTCCCTCCCGCTCTCTCCCACCCTCATTTGGCGAGAGAGATAGAGTGAGTGAGAGGTGAGACGTGCCTTAGCTGTGTAGGTTATCGTAATTATGGAAGTGCCAGTTTGTTTACTACGATTGCATCGCATCAAGTCGTGGGTTCCAGATCAGAAGCGAATCCAACGTGTGTGGAATCACGTTATAAATCAGAAGCGACTCCTTAAAAAAAACATGAACAAACTTTGGGATACTTACTGGCTACTTCCCACCTCCGTACAAAACGAAAGGTGCCTGGAAAAATATTTTTAATGTGCCCCAGATATGCTGCTGAGAGTGTCACGGAGTGTCACTCAAAGTTAAGGGGATGTAACTATTTAACATTTTTGTTCGTGATAAACTTTTTAAAAATTGCCTGCTATATTTAAGCTGCTGTAAGCCAAGAGAAGAGGTCAGCCTCTCTCTGGTCCTAGTGTAGTCGCGCCAAGATGACGGCGCGGGACTGCCCGTCTTTTCACAAAGTGCCAATTAATAATTCCGCGTCATTCCGCTGTGCTGTAAAAAATACTGTCCGTCCATAATCGTAGAAATGGATTATGAAAATTTTCTCAAAGACAGAGACGCAAAACCTTAAGAATATTTTCTTTTTGTAGATTTGCGATGTATTTTCTATTGCATTTGGGAACTGCTCCTACGTCTATAGGAGGTTTTTTTTTTCAAAAAAATTGTGATGTGTTTTTACAGCGTTGTGGACTGACCTACTGACGCCAATGCTCGGGGCTAAGCTCAACTAGACGTTACGGAATACGTTTCTTAAGAGAATAATTATTATGCTACGTGTCATCATAGAGTAGGTAAATCACCTTTCATCCTTTATTTTCTTCGATAGATTTGTCATTTATCTATCTGTTAGAGTACGTGATTTTTGTTTTTGAAAGTTCCTCTTTCAATAATGAGTGTTATAAGTGTGTGTTCCTGATTTTATGTGTATGTAGAGAGCGTTTTAGTATGCATGTACGTGTGTGGATCCGTGTGTGTGCGTGGGTGAGAGAGAGAGAGAGAGAGTCAGTGTGTATCTGTTTCTGTCTTCGGATGTGAGTGTGTACTTGTAATTATTAAGACGTTAGATTGTATAGATAGTTTGCTCATCATAATGATTGTGTGTGTGTGTGTGTGTGTGTGTGT
>NW_026267199.1:1700371-1702853 GCF_000697945.3 Frankliniella occidentalis
AAAAACGGTTTCTAAATATAGAGACGGGAGCCGTCGAGGCAAAAATTCATCAGCGTTCTCGACGGTGTACTACCTGGCCGTGCTCGTTGGGTGCCCTCCAGCTCTCCACCTGACAAAGAAGGACCAGACTGTATTCGGAAAGGGGGGGGGGGGAGGCATCAGCAGACATGCTGGCAACAGGGCGGGCTGCGGCAGGCTGCGGCACACGGCAACAACACCAGCTGAGCTGCGGAGTCCAGACGGAGGACGAGGAAGCCAGCAGGCAGGTGGCGGAGCTGCACGGGGGGCCGTCACTAAAAGCTGGCCTGGGGGTACACACCTCGGGGTCGCGAGGTGGTTAGCGACCATCTCCGAGCTCCGGCCGGGCCGGCAGCAGCACGCGGTCATCGAGTGGCATGGTCCGCTGAGTACCAGGATGGCAACCGGCCGGCGCGCACTTTGGACCCGAGTACGCGTGAGACATCCTGAACGCCGCGTGCTCGCGGCCCTCCTCGTCCCGCCCCCGCCCCGCTCCGCCCCGCCGGTATCAGCTGCCAGCTCCGCTGCTGTGCCCCCGTGTCCGCGCCGGCCAAAAGTCAAAGACAAAGGCGGGGCCTCTCACTGCCAGTGGAGTGAGTCGCTTCCCAGAACAGATTGTGACGCGGACAGGTATTTCCATACTCGGGGGGACTCTGCACCCTGCTGGCTGAGCCGGCCCCTGGCGATTGTTTCCCAGACACAACCCGTCTTTACTGTACAGTAATTAGGCACACAATCAATGAATAGTCTCTTGGGTTGTGTGGTCCGTCATCCACAACTTGTAAGAGCACAAAAACCTGCACCACTTCTTGGATAAATTCTTACAGGTCAACTGGCCACCAATGGGATCAATAGAGTTTGACCACAACAACCGAGTCGAATGACAATTTCTGGAGCAATTGCACACTACCATCTAGAAACCGGACCCATGTCCAGTAGTTGAAATGAAAGTTTCTTATTTTACAAAGGCGATAACAAGTAGTAACGTTTAATTTGTAGGACTATCATTCTTGGTTTCTCAATTCGAGTTATCCACATACCCCAATACATTGTGCTTTGCAAGCAAGACAGGAAGGGCATTTGAAAAAATTCTGTACTAGTTTAAGAACCAGCAATGGCCATCACAACTTGGTAATTTTTAAAGCAAATCGTATAATATGTGACAGTTGCAGAAGTTTTGAAACTGACCAATGAAAGATGAACAGAAGAAAGCATTGATTAAGTTATTGTACCTGTGGTTCCGCATATCCGTACACAATTGGAACATCACTGGCAGTTTCGTTCAAATTTCATTAAGTTGAGATAGAAATTGTAAAATAAGCAGCGTCTTCACGCCCAGTTCCAGTACTCAGTAGGACTCTGCATTGCTCTGCATCCTATCCTAGGTGGTTTGCATCTTTGATGCATCTTTGATGCAGGCCTAAATGCCTCTTTGATGTAGATGCATCTTTGATGCAGACAGGCATCAGTCATGTACTTGTCATCACCATGTCGCCCTCTCACACTCACCACTTTCTCTCTGCTGCGAAGCACCCCGAGCTTGCCGAAGCGCACATGGAACGGCGAGCAGGTGTAGGAGCCGTCAGGCTGCTCCACCACGATCACGTCGATGGCCCCCGTCAGGGTGGCCGTGTTAATCTCATTGTAGAAGTCACGGAAGTTGCTGATGAACTTGCCGATGTAGTTCATGCTGTACATCTTCGGGCCGGGTACGGATCGGGCCGGGCCCCTCTCTTTACGTTTGTGATTTTAAAGTTAGGACCTGCAGGAGAGGTTATGGTTGGCCATCCTTCGGCCAGAACACTTTTCGCGAGAGCAGCAGCGCGTCGTATGCCCTCGCTCAGAGTCCTTGCTCGAGTAGCTCGGAATGTTACAACGCACACGCAGACACAGGCACAGACACAACACAATGCAGGACGAGAATCTAATCGTCTTGTCACAAGAGATCACAAAGAACTGTCACAGACGTCACAAGGCACTTGCGGCCGACGACTTTCACTGTCACTGGAGAAGAGTTTGTTTCAGCACCAAACGGTATCACAGAAAAGATTTGAACGACCACCTTTCAAGAAACGAGACAAAAACACTTCATCGAATGTCGAGCACGGACGCACACGTCCGAGCGACAGCAAGACTTTCCGCAAACTAAACTTCTCCTCTCCCCCCCGAGCTCCAAGCTGGCCGTCGCTGCCGAGCCGAGTCGAGCGGCCGGGCCCGAGCGGCCCGAGCGGAGCCGAGCCAAGCAAATCAATGGCCCACCGCCGGGGTTGCGTTTGAAGCTACCATCGTCTCTGTTTGTCTGCCTCTCACTCCACAATCGCCTCGGCGGTTTCTCAACGCGTGCGACAAGGCAGCCGGTAGCAACTCCCTACGGCCGGGCTGACACACTGTCTCGGCCGCGCCGCTGGGCCGGGGCGGCGCCCGCGCGCGCTGCAGCTCTCTTTTCTATTTGTCATATCTCCTG
>NW_026267199.1:1702903-1708546 GCF_000697945.3 Frankliniella occidentalis
TTAAAATATAGAGAAAAGAACATATGCAGTTGTGTCAACAGCAGCAAAAGAAACTGCCTATTTGGAATTGTAAGGAATTAAGGCAGGAGTTTCAGGAAGACACCGCCATTAGGATCATCATACAATTCATTCAAGGATAAGGATGACATTCAATGATGCTTTTTCGTTAAAACAAAGAATGATTTGAAAAAAGTTGACAATAAGCATTCAGCCCATTGGAACATTAAACAAAAACAAAAAAACATCCAGAACCACAGAAAACATGCTATTCAAGAAGTATTAAGAAAGTTCTCAATGCTTCCATCAACCCCATTCCACAATATGTTTTACTTAAAATGCAAATCGAGTGCCAGTATGCCTTGGTTATTTCCTAGTCTAGAAACTAAATCTACAAACAGTTTAAATACACAGTTGACTAATATCCACTAACACTACTTGCTGATATTTTCACCAAAGCCGAAAACCTAAATACTGTACCTAGATAGAAAATTTTCATTTCAATTTTTTACCTAATAACCAACAATTATTTTCAACAATAATTTTGATTTGATGTTTTAATAATGTCTCATAAAGTTATCAAAATACTCAGACAAGCCCTGGGGTTTAAAATCTACAATGAAATGTACACCAACCGCTAAGGTCCCCACCCACAATCTGAAATGACCACAGAAGTAAGAGAAGCCAGTGTTTTCCACCCTCTAATGAACAACTTAACAATCCCCTAGACTAATTATTATAAAAATACAGCCAACCTAAACCTCTTGATGTTATTATGAGGCAAGAAACAAAAGGTTTCATAGGAGAAAAAATTTGCTTTTAATTGGTTACTAGGTTTTAGGATAAGATATCAAAATTGAATTTAATTTAGATAGGGTAGTACGAACTTTGCTCTGGTTCCTGGTTCAACCATTTATAAAGCAAATTCTTTCGAATACAAAGCATTTTTGTTGCATCCTCTTACTATCTTACTTACCACTGTCCTGTTGTTTAGTCGCCTCGTCGTACGAGCTGGGGTTGTCAGCACGATCCGGTGAGCCAGCCCCGGTTCCCGTTGCCTTTGGAGGAGGCGAGGGCAGCTCACCCCACCTCCAAGACTGGGTGACCCCTGAAGACGGATCGGCGGAGTGTCCGCCACCCGCGCTACCGGGCCGCTTGTGGGTCTCAAACTCGGTGTCCGACTGCACTGGGGAACAAGGCCGCGAGTCTTCCTCGTCCGGGCTAGAAGAAAGAATAAGACAGTTAGTTGGGTTTGCAGAGGAGTGCGCAGTCAGCAGAAGGCAGAAGGACACAGGCAGATACTATATCAACAACATCGACAGGCTTTGCATTGCTGCAAGGAAGTAAAACTCAGCCCTCCAATAGGATTGTTTTTTTTTTTTAAGCAACAAATTACTTTATAGAATCATAACAAGAGAGGCCAAGATGCAACAATTTTATACAGTGCAAGGAAGACAATTCCTTCATCAAGAACTGGCAGAGTAAAAAGGCACCACCACATCATCAAGTACCAACCATTATGAAATGAAATAAATCAATATAAATACCATTTTCATACAACCCACCCTCACAAGATAATAATAATATGACATTATTTGATGTAGCAAGCAACATTCAGATGCACTAACTAAGAATAATTACTGAACAACAAAAAACCTGAACAAATTCCCCTTTTCATTAATTTTGAGGCATAAAGTAATATGGTAATGCATGCAAATCTCAAATTCAGTAGAAATAATGAGAAAGAGATCAAATTAAATCTAGGCAGGCAGTAAAGTCAAACTACTAAAAAGTTTGATAAAATAGTTATTTACAAAAATTTTAGTAGAGATGAAGGTATGGGCACAGGAAGTACAAGCGGAACATTAATTGGTTTAGTCACAGGCTTGGTTGCCAAAATCCCATCACTTGCAGACCGAGTAGTGCGGCTTAAAATAGCCTCAGACTTCCTGCTAGTAAAGACATAGTTTTCAAAAATTGTTCGAAAAATCTAAATTGGGGTTAGTATGTTACATTTCTTTCCTGTCAAGATCCTATCCACTACATAGCTCTTACCTATTGTTTCCTGGTAGAATTTCTGTGTCACTAAAGAAGTGGAAATCAGTAGACGAATCTTGCAATTTCGATAGGTCTCTAGAAATTTCAGCAGCTAGGCTGGCTGCCGCTTTGCTTAGGTCAGAAGGGGATGAAGGAGTGTCAGCAGACATAGTGTCAGCAGCTGTTGAACTGCTCGGTGAAGGCGACGTTCTCTGTAAGAAAGGCGGCACATTACGAGACTGGCTCGTCCTAGAGACACATTCATGGTCTCTGAGGTAATGTTTCTTAAGTTGGAATATTTTAGAGAAAGGATTTTGGTGGACAATCAGAAAAACGCACCTGGAGTCCGTCAACGTCGTCCATGGTGAAGACCGCCACCTCGGCGCCCTGCTTGCCAGCGGCAGACAGCACGCTGCAGGCCGACTCCCAAACCACCGAGGCGCTCGTGTCCGAGGCCTCGCCCGCCTCGCTGTTCTTGCGCTGGAGGCCGCCCTTCTTCTTCATGACGCTCCTCTTCCTCCGGCGCCGCTTGCCAGGCACCTTGGAGGCCTCCTCCGGGCCGTCCTCTGGCGTCGTCACCACCTCCGCGGCCCCTGGCCCGGTCGCCGCCTGCGGCGCCGGCCTGCTCCCGCCGGACGGCGAGTCCGAGTCGGACGTGATGGGCCTGAACTCCCCGGAGACGGCGCTCAGCTTGCGCGTACGCTCGCTGCTCTCGGAGGGGCTCACAGTCTCCGCCTTGAACGTTTTGGGCACGGAGCTCGCCGCGGCCGTGGTCGCAGAGGAGGCGGGCGCCGGCGGCGGCGGCATGACGGGGTAGGCGTCGCTGGCGAACTCGGTCGCGGGGCCGTACTCGTGCGGCCACTCGTAGGGGAGATCGTTGCTGGGCTTGTGCTCGTCGATGTCGTCCTGGGCGAACTTCTGCGTGGGCGTCTCCTTGGGAGTGCGTTTGACGACCTGCGAAAGAGAGCAATCATTTAGGCGGGAGGAGCCATCACAAGGAGAGAGTTCCCTACCACATGTCCGAAACGGTGAACATCAGGTGGGCGACAGTAATTTGACGCCGCATGTAAGCGTTTGTCCATCGTTTCTGACCCTTTCCGCCTTACGGCGAGCGAGTAGGCAACCCTCCCGCTCGCCTGCAGTGCGGTACGGCATGGCTGCTCACCTCAGAGTTGCACCGGCGGCGGGACCACTCCTCGGTGAGCCCCTGCGCCGCGGCCGCGGCCGCTAGCGGGCCGAGCGTGCCCAGCGGGTCCAGCTCCGTGTCGTGGTGGTAGTGGATGGGGAAGCCGCCCTCGGTGGGGATGGGCGAGCACGCCAGGTGCGGCGGCACATCGCGGCTCAGCTCGTCCAGCTCCTCCACGAAGAAGGCCTCGCCGGAGTCCCCCAGCTTCATGTGGATGTCCAGCGGCTCCCCATTGATCTCTATGTCCACCTGAAACAACATGCACGAAAGTTCATTTATTGGTCATTGGTACTCATATTCTGTGCAATGGAGAAAGAAAACCGTGAGCTGCACAAGCAACGCGAACCCACATTAAGAAGCCGAGCCAAACACTGCCCGTAAGGAGTCCGAACCGACGACCTTCTCAATATGACCCTTCCTGGCCACGCGAGGCCCCCCGGCAGAGGGCCAGCCCGGCCAAACTTGTTGGCAGCGGCCCCAGTGGCCCCCTCCTCCTCCTCCTCCTCCTCCTCGGGCACAAGGCAGGCGAGGTCGTCCTGGGCCTCGCCGACCGGCCGGCACCTCGCCGTCGAGAGTTTGACAGATCCGACACGACGCGCATTTTGAGCTGCCGGCTACAGTCTCCGAGTTGGCATCGTGGATGTCCGAGACGTGAAGATTTTCGAGACGCGGCCACCACACGCAACGTGAGTCGCGGCGTGGCTTGGCGTGGCGCGCACCAAGGGGGGCGACTGCCGAAGCGTGGTGCCGGTGCCGGGAGGGGGCAGGATGGAAGCAAAGGACAGAAACTAAAAACGGGCCGGCTGGCACAGGCTGGCAGCACGAGGCACAAGCAAGCACGGCGCGAGGCAGGAGGGGAAGGAAGGGTGGGCGTCTGTCTGGCGTCGCCGGCTCGACCCGCCGCCGGTCGGCCCGGTAGGCACCGGTAGGTAGGCGGCCCGCGGGGGAGCGACGGCGTGGCGGCGCTTCCGACCGACGCCGGGCCGGCGCGGCGCGGCGCGGCCAGTCGCGGCCGGCTGGTGGGTGACTCAACCGTGATTCACTCGACCAACGAGTGAGTACCTCGGCCAGGCAGAGTCGCAGCCCAGGCGACATTTCATATAGGACGAAATGCCAGGCCCGCTGAAAGGGCTTACCGCCATACATGTTGAAAGCGGCAGAAAAGAGGGGGTTCGTGTCGTGAACGAGCTCGAGAGCGGTCGTCACGAAGCCCACCGCGCGAACACACACACACACGCGCGCGCAGCACCGCCCAGAGCCATCCAGGTCAGCGAGTTGAACGAACTGCCGGCGGGCCAGCTGTACAGTACTACTGCTAAAGGATCCAGGAATATCCGCCATAGACGCTGAAAGTGAGGTTCCCCCACCACCTACCCCACCCACCCGCTCGAGCTACTTCACCCCCCCGCCGTGTCGCTTATTTTCGCGGGTCATTCGAACTATAGGTGGCCCCATGATTGTCCATATTTTAACTGGCTCAGAAACTATTCCTGAGCATATTTCAAGACCGTACCTGTGGCTCCTAAAAGCAGCTGAACGCGCAGCATTTATTAATGGTAAATCCTTACGTCGTACTTTAGAAACGCAGGCGCTGGAATGAAAATAGTTAAGCGACACGGAGGGGGGGAGCGGCTGGCGAGGGGAGGTAAAGTGGTGGGGGAACCTCACTTTCAGCGTCTATAACAACAGCCGTTTTCGTGCCAACATAACGCAACGAACGGAAATAACAAGAAGAGTTCACTCGTCGTGCACAAACGAGACAAGTATGGCGCAACATCGCACCGACCGAGGAAGAGGGAGGGAGGGAGGGGGTTGGGGGCATCGGCAGCGAGGAGAGGAGTTAAGCCCTCCTAGAGCAGGTGGGACACACCGACAGGCTCGCCTTGACCGATGCAATTGGACGGCTTCGCGGTAAGGGGAGAGGAGGAGGGCGGGGGAGCTGGACCTACACTAGCCCGGCGGGTCCGTTCCTCTGGCGCCGCGAGTACTTCCACGACTCACAAATCTCAGCTCACGAGCGCATTTATACATAAATTAATTTCTAAAACAGTCTGTATACGAAAAGTTTGTAAGGCTGGGAGCGAAATTGTCTGGTCATAGACACAAATGAGTATACTGGTTTCCCGCAGGAAACTCGCTGCCTAATGCATAGAGACGCTCAGGCAGGCAGGCAAGCAGGCATCGCGTGCAAGTGGGACAAGGTTGCCGGGGTTGCCTTCGCCGCGTCGCCTCCCACCGAGGTTGCCTCCCTATACTGCAGAGGGGCCGGGCGGCTCCCGTCGAGTGCACGCCGCACATCATAAGACACCCACAGGACGAGCCACGTGGCTCGAGCACGGTTGTGGCTGGAAGGAGGAGGGGCGGGGGCGATGTAATTTTAAAACAAGTGGCCAGCAGGTCGAGAGTTTAGTAGCCGTCGGGGG
>NW_026267199.1:1714917-1716715 GCF_000697945.3 Frankliniella occidentalis
CCGCCCCGGCCCAGCGGCGCGGCCGAGACAGTGTGTCAGCCCGGCCGTAGGGAGTTGCTACCGGCTGGACAAGGACAGCCGCGGGCGACGACTGCGACTGAACCAGCTGCGATCAGCTGATCTGATCCTGTGGCGCGACCTGGCGGGCCGTTTGCGGACTGTGCCACGCGCGGTTCCCCCCCCCCCTCCCCGCGTGGTGCTCACCCGCAGCGCAGTATTTTTCGCCAAAGTGATTTTATTTACTTCGCACACCTTAGTGTTATCCGCAGGCGCGAGGCGCACCACGACACACAAACACTTGAACACCTCCTACAGGTCGCCACGTGCCGCGCTGCCGCACGCCTGACTGTGCGTGAGACTGAGAGAGATAGAGTATATCGAGTAGTTATGGTTATTCATCAAGTCTTGACTTTGCACCATGACTGCAACCTTTCAAAAAAAATTGTAGTTCTTCAAGGCGCGGATTAAGGTCCAGTTGACAGGGGGGCGATGCACTGTCGGTTGGCTACATTCAGGGACATTGTTGCGCAAATTGCCTACCTTTCAGGCCGCTTTCTAGAGACCAAAAATGTGTGTGTGTGGGGGGGGGGGGGTCGCCCCACCCTGCTTAATCCGCACATGGGTTCTTGACACAAGAGAAATTTCTTCGCTGAATAACTTAAACCTGCGCTCATACTCAATTTTCAAGCACCACTTTCATAAATTATTTGTTTTATTTCTTTTCAGTCATTGCCTGACAAATATGATCGGGTACAATAACATCGGATTACTATGCATTTAAGCCCATAAGGTTAAGCCCGGTAAGCCCCATCCATCCTGACCAAAGCTCAGGACAAACCCCGGGACGAAGTCTGTAGCCAAGCCACTCCGATAGGCGAAACGCGTGTAACTCAAGTACCCCAATCAGCTCTTCTTGGCAATCACACCTTAGTTGCTATCACACCCAGCCCGGCCCATCGGCGCCGTTCTCTGTTCTGGATATACGTCTCGGACGCAGGCATGCAGACGGGTTGCATACTCGAACGGGGCCGTAAGGCGCCTCGGTGAAAGAAGATGTGCAAGCCCGCCTGCATGCCTGCATCCGGCACACCATATCCAGAACAGAGAACGGCGCCGTGGACCCCCGTCGGCACAGTGCGCTCAGAATGCGCTCAGTATGTACATTTTTCGCGGACGCCAATAATACACATAAACTTCTTACTCAGCGACGCGGCTGCAAAACGCTAGAGAGAAGTGAAAGAAGAGCCCTGGATTCTCTGGAAACACAGGTGTGAGGCAGCACGCACCCAGAAACACGTACCGTGCTTCCAAGGGAATTTGAAGGGAATTCCCTTAAAACTTATTCAGCTATTTCCCTTAAAATGGTAGTGTTCAACTCTGTGGTGCACACTCTTAGATGCTAAATACTCAAAAGTGTTCAAAGTGTCAGAGAGTCCACACGCACGCAGAAAAATTAAATTCAGTTCCGTGCAAATCGGTCTAACTGCACAATTTTACACCCGCGTGCAAAAAAATATATATCTGGATGTAAAAATATTTATCCGTAGAGCTAAGTGGCATTAGCTACACGGTAAATAAACGATGTGGTTTACTGGATGGCTAAAAAATAAGCCCTAGTGCTAAATAAATTAGTCGAGTCTATTCAGTTAATTTTTTAGCCCCGGTTCTAAAAACTGAGTACAGCCACAATTTTTTTTCTGCCGTGCAAAGCTTTGTGACAAACCCTGAAAGAGAAAATAAAAACCCCAGGCCGGCCCCCGCGATGAGGTCTCCCGAATGAGTACCCGCGACAACGCAT